>NC_092166.1:66517821-66717821 GCF_045791955.1 Oncorhynchus clarkii lewisi
CTCATCAATCTACACACAATACCCCATAATGACAAAGCAAAATCTGTTTTTTTTTATGTTTGCTAATTTATTGAAAATAAACCCTTTGCTATGACACTTGAAAAAAAAGTGATTTATTTAACCCTTATTTTACCAGGTAAGTTGACTGAGAACACATTCTCATTTACAACAACGAACTGGGGAATAGTTACAGGTGAAGAAGGGGGGATGAATGAGCCAATTGTAAGCTGGGGCTGATTAGATGACCATGATGGTATGAGGGCCAGATTGGGAAATTGAGCTCAGCTGAATCCTGTTTCCATTGATCATGTGTGGAAAGACACACACTTGTCTATATAAGGTCCCACATTTGACAGTTCATGTCAGAGCAAAAACCAAGCTATGAGGTTGAAGGAATTGTCTGTAGAGCTCAGAGATAAGATTGTGTCGAGGCACAAATCTGGGGAAGGGTACCAAAAAATGTCTGCAGCGTTAAATGTCCCCAAGAACACAGTGGCCTCCATTCTTAAATGGAAGAAGTTTGGAAACAACAATATTCTCCCTAGAGCTGGTCGCCCGCCCAAACTGAGGAATTGGGGTAGAAGGGCCTTGATCATGGAGGTGACCAAGAACCCGATGGTCACTCTGACAGAGCTCCAGAGTTCCTCTGTGGAGATAGGAGAACCTTCCAGAAAGACAACCATCTCTGCAGCTATCCACCAATCAGTCCTTTATGGTAGAGTGGTCAGACGGAAGCCACTCATCAGTAAAAGGCACATGACAGCCCGCTTGGAGTTTTCCCAAAGGCACCTAAAGGACACAGACCAGAGAAACAAGATTATCTGGTCTTATGAAACCAAGACTTTGGCCTGAATGCGAAGCGTCATGTCTGAAGGAAATCTGGCACCATCTCGACGGAGAAGCGTAGTGGCAGCAACATGCTCTGGTGATGTTTTTCACCGGCAGGTACTGGGAGAATAGAGAGATCCTTGATGAAAACCTGCTCCAGAGCGCTACAGGACAACGTAGGAGTGGCTTCGGGACAAGTCTCTGAATGTCCTTGAGTGGCCCAGCCAGAGCCTGGACTTGAACCGGATCAAACATCTCTTGAGAGACCTGAAAATAGCTGTGCAGCGATGCTCCCCATCCAATCTGACAGAGTTTATAGAGGATCTGCAGAGATAAATGGGAGAAGCTCCCCAAATACAGGTGCCAAGCTTGTAGCGTCATACCCAAGAAGACTTGAGGCTGTAATCGCTTCAACAAAGTACTGAACAAAGGTGCCTCAGCAAAGATCTGAATACTTACGTAAATGTGATATTTCCGGTTTTGATTTTTAACACATTCACAAAAAATTCAAAAAATCTATTTTTCCTTTGTGATTATGGGGTATAGTGTGTAGATTGATGAGGCGAAGAAACAATTTAATCCATTCTAAAATAAGGCTGTAACGTCACACAATGTGGAAAAGGTCAAGGGGACTGAATACTTTCTGAATGCAGAGTATTAGAAGTCGACCGATTCATCGGAATGGCCAATTAATTTGGGGCGATTTCAAGTTTTCATAACAATCGGAAATCGGTATTTTTGGGCGCCGTTTTGCCGATTTTTAAAAATTATATATATATATATTTTTTTACACCTTTATTTAATCTTTATTTAACTAGGCAAGTCAGTTAAGAACACATTCTTATTTTCAATGACGGCCTAGGAACGGTGGGTTAACTGCCTCGTTCAGTGGCAGAAAGACAGATTTTCACCTTGTCAGCTCGGGGGACCCAATCTTGCAACATTAAAGTTAACTTGTCCAACACATTAACGACCTGCCTCTCTCTCGTTGCACTCCACAAGGAGACTGCCTGTTACGCAAATGCAGTAAGCCAAGGCAAGTTGCTAGCTAGCATTAAACTTATCTTATAAAAAACAATAAATCATAATCACTAGTTAACTACACATGGTTGATGATATTACTAGATATTATCTAGGGTGTCCTGTGTTGCATATAATCTGACTGAGCATACAAGCATACAAGTATCTGACTGAGCGGTGGTAGACAGAAGCAGGCGCGTAAACATTCATTCAAACAGCACTTTCATGCGTTTTGCCAGCAGCTCTTCATTGTGCGTCAAGCATTGCGCTGTTTATGACTTCAAGCCTATCAACTCCCGAGATGAGGCTGGTGTGACCGAAGTGAAACGTGCTAATAGCGTTTCAAACTTCACTCGCTCTGAGCCTTGGGGTGGTTGTTTGGCTTGCTCTGCATGGGTAACGCTGCTTTGATGTGGTGGCTGTTGTCGTTGTGTTGCTGGTTCGAGCCCAGGGAGGAGCGAGGAGAGGGACGGAAGCTATACTGTTACACTGGCAATAATAAAGTGCCTATAAGAACATCCAATAGTCAAAGGTTAATGAAATAGACATTGGGATTCTGTTCAGGCACCACAAATACTACCCCTGGGGTCCTAACACAACTCACTCCAACCAAATGAAATAAAGCTATTTTGTGCATCTAATAACCTCAATTATGGGCACTATACTACAAAACTCAGTTGATGTACAACATCCTATGTCTGCCCATGTACAAGCTTATCCAAAAATAATAACTGCCCATTCATTTTCAATACATTTGCTAAAATGTCTAAAAAACATGTTTTCACTTTGTCATTATGGAGTATTGTGTGTAGATGGGTGAATTCAGGCTGTAACACAACAAAATGTGGAATAAGTCAAGGGGTATGAATACTTTCTGAAGGCACTGTAGATTCCTTAAAATTGACTGAACACCACATAAAGGCTATTGATTTTACTATTTTATCTCTGACAGAGGGACATAAAGAGGGAAAGAATTGGCTAGTTTTGAATCAGCATCCTTCCATGGTGGTAAAGCTGAACTGTAATAGAACTCTCTCTAAGAGCTCATAAAAGAGCACTATCCTTTGTCTCTCTCTTATATGCCCCATTATGTCACTGTAAATGTATGGGAGAATCAAAGTGAGTATTTATTTATTGTAATTGTTAGATAAATGGCGTTGTTTGTAACTTATTTTGTACATAATGTTTCCGTCACAGTCTCTTAGGACCGAAAATATATCAGAACAGCGATTACTCACCTCAAACAGGATGAAGATGTTTCCTTCAATGAGTTGGACGCAAAGGATTTACTGCTGATACAGGACCAGGGTCAAATCCCCATCATTTGCATGAAGAAGCGACAACGATACAGGGGATCCTGGTCCGGTGTGCCTTGTGAGAATTCGTCGACGAGTGGGTAACCCCCCTCTACCATCCGTCCTATTGGCCAACGTGCAATCATTGGAGAATAAACTGGATGACATCTGTTCGAGACTATCCTACCAACTGTAATATCTTATGTTTCACCAAATGGTCCGTGTCTGTTTGCCAATAACAGCTGGTGCGCGAAATCTAATATTAAGGAAGTCTCAAGGTTTTGCTTGTCTGAGGTAGAGTATCTCATGATAAGCTGTAGACCACACTATTTACCGAGAGTTTTCATCTATATTTTTCAAAGCTGTCTATTTACCGCTACAAACAGATGCTGACACTAAAACCACACTCAACGAGCTGTATAAGGCCATAAGCAAACAAGAACATGCTCATCCATAGGCGGCGCTCCTAGTGGCCGGGGACTTTAATGCAGGGAAATTTAAATCAGTTACCTCTTTCTACCAGTTTGTTACATGTGTAACATGAGGAAAGAAAACTAGACCACCTTTACTCCACACACAGAAACGCGTACAAATCTCTCCCTCGCCCTCCATTTGGTAAATCTGACCATAATTCTATCCTCCTGATTCCTGCTTACAAGCAAAAGCAGGAAGTACCACTGACTCCATCGATACAGAAGTGGGCAGATGACGCAGATGCTAAGTTTCAGGACTGTTTTGCTAGCACAGACTGGAATATGTTCCGGGATTCATCCGATGACATTGAGGAGTATACCACATCAGTCACCAGCTTCATCAATAAGTGCATTGATGACATCGTCCCCACAGTGACCGTACATACGTACATACCCGAACCAGAAGTCACGGATTACAGGCAACATCCGCACTGAGCTAAAGGGTAGAGCTGCCGCTTTCAAGGAACAGGACTCTAACCCGGACGCTTAAAATAAATCCCGCTATGCCCTCCAACCAACCATCAAAAAGGCAAAGCGTCAATACAGGACTAATATAGAATCCTACTACACCGCCTCTGATGCTCGTCGGATGTGACAGGGCTTGCAAACTATTATGGACTACAAAGAGAAGCGCAGCCGCGAGCTTCCCAGTGACACAAGCCTACCAGTTGATCTAATTGACTTCTATGCGCGCTTCGAGGCAAGCAACAATGAAGCATGCATGAGAGCACCAGCTGTTCTTGTGTGATCACGCTCTCCGTAGCCGCTGTGAGTAAGATCTTTAAACAGGTCAATATTCACAAGGCTGATGGGCTAGACTGATTACCAGGACGTGTACTCAGAGTATGCGCTGAGCAACTGGCAAGTGTCTTCACTGACATTTTCAACCTGTCCCTGACCGAGTCTGTAATACCAACATGTTTCAAGCAGACCACCATAGTCCTTCTGCCTAAGAACACCAAGGTGACCTGCCTAAATGACTACCGACCCGTAGCACTCACGTCTGTAGCCACGAAGTGCTTTGAAAGGCTGGTCATGGCTCACATCATCCCAGAAACCCTAGACCCACTCCAATTTGCATACCGCCCCAACAGATCCACTGATGACGCTGATGACTATTACACTCCATACTGCCCTTTCCCACCTGGACAAAAGGAACACCCATAAGAGAATACTGTTCATTGATGACAGCTCAGCGTTCATCAACATAGTGCTCTCAAAGCTCATCACTAAGGTAAGAACCCTGGGACTAAACACCTCCCTCTGCAACTAGATCCTGCACGACTCCAACACCATCATTAGGTTTGCCGACAACACAATGGTTGTAGTGTAGGCCTGATCCCCGACAACGATGATACAGCCTATAAGGAGGAGGTCAGAGACCTGGCTGTGTGGTGCCAGGACAACAACCTCTCCCTCAACGTGACCAAGACAAATTAGATGATCATGGACTACAGGAAAAGAGGGCCGAGCACGCCCCCAGTCACATCGACGGGCTGTAGTGGAACAGGTTGAGAGCTTCAAGTTCCTTGGCATCCACATCACCAACAAACTATCATGGTCCAAAGACAGTTGTAAAGAAGGCATGACAACACCTATTCCCACTCAGGAGTCTGAAAAGATTTGGCATGGGTCCTCAGATCCTCAAAAAGTTCTACAGCGTCACCATCAAGAGCATCCTTACTGGTTGCATCACCGCCAAGTATGGCAACTGCTCAGCCTCCAACCACATGGTGTTACAAAGGGTAGTGCATACAGCCCAGTACATCACTGAGGCCAAGCTTCCTGCCATCCAGGACCTCTATACCAGGCAGTGTCAGAGGAAGGCCCTAAAAATTGTCAAAGACTCCAGCCACCCTAGTCATAGACTATTTTCTCTGCTACCGCACAGCAAGCGGTACCGGAGCGCCAAGTCTAGGTCCAAAAGGCTTCTTAACCTGTCTAGGACTGGGGAACGGAAACCCGTTCCGCTAGCGGAACCCCACGCCAACAGCCAATGAAATTGCAGGGCGCCAAATACAAATCAACAGAAATCTCATAAATCAAATTTCTCAAACAGAGAAGTATTAGGCACCATTTTAAAGATAAAATTCTCGTTAATCCAGCCACAGTGTCTGATTTAAAAAATGCTTTACAGGGAAACGATTATGTTAGGTCACCACCAAGCCACAGAAAAACCCAGCAATTTTTCCAGCCAAAGAGAGGAGTCACAAAAAGCACAAATAGAGATCAAATTAATCACTAACCTTTGATGATCTTCATCAGATGACACTCATAGGACTTCATGTTACACAATACATGTATATTTTGTATGATAAAGTGCATATTTATATAAAAAAAAATATTTTACATTGGCGCATTACGTCCAGTAGTTCTAAAACATGCGGTGATTGTGCAGAGAGCCACATGAATTCACAGAAATACTAATTATAAATGTTGATGAAAATTCAAGTGTTATGCATGGAACTTTAGATACACTTCTCCTTAATGCAACCGCTGTGTCAGATTTCAAAAAAACTTTACGGCGCTCAGAGCCCAAACCAGCCAAAATAAATATCCGCCATGTTGCGCAGTCAACATTAGTGAAAAATAGCATTATAAATATTCACTTACCTTTGATGATCTTCATCAGAATGCACTCCCAGGAATCGCAGTTCCACAATAAATGTTTGTTTTGTTCGATAATGTCCATAATTTATGTCCAAATAGCTTCTTTTGTTAGGGCGTTTGGTAAACAAATACAAATGCGCACTTAGGAAGTGCAAAATAACCAATATCCCACTGTGTATTCGATAGGGGCTGAGTTCAAAAACTACAAACCTCAGATTTCCCACTTCCTGTTTGGATTGTTTCTCAGGTTTTTGCCTGCCATATGAGTTCTGTTATACTCACAGACATAATTTAAACAGTTTTAGAAACTTAAGAGTGTTTTCTATCCAATACTAATAATAATATGCATATATTAGCATCTGGGACTGGGTAGGAGGCAGTTTACTCTGGGCACGCTATTCATCCAAAAGTGAAAATGCTGCCCCCTATCCCAAAGAAGTTAACAGCTTCTACCCCCAAGCCATAAGACTGCTGAACAGCTAATCAAATAGCTACCCGGACTATTTGCATTGACCCCCCCGCTACTTGGTGAATATTATCTATGAATAGTCACTTTACCCCTACCAACATGTCAGTGGAGGCTGCTGGGGGGTGGACGGCTCATACTAATGGCTGGAATGGAGTAAATGGAATGGCACCGAACACATGGAAAACATGCGTTTGATGTATTTGATACCGTTCAACTCATTCCGCTCCAGCCATTACCATGAGTCCGTTCTTACCAATTAAGGTGCCACCAACCTCCTGTGCTACATGTACATATTATCTAATTGACCTTGACTAACTTGTACCCCCCCAAATTGACTCGGTACTGTTACTCCCTGTTTATAGCCCCACTATTGTATTTTTTACAGTAAGTAAGAATTTCACGGTAAGGTTGCCTGTTGTATCCGGCGCATGTGACAAAAAACATTTGATTTGATTTGTTGTAACGGCTCTGGTGTTATTGGTCTAAGACCAGATCAGACATAGGTTCAAGTAGTATTTGTTTGGCAGTCCATCTGACACTCCAGTCAGGCTCAATGTAACACTCCGTAATTCAAAGAAAACAAACACTATTTGAACCCAGGTCTGGTCTAGATGTCCACAGCGTCACCCACAGCCTCCATATAGGGCCAGCTATGTGGGGCTAATTGGGCAGCGTTTGTGTGCTAATGATGGGAGGCAGAGCCAGGCAGGACAGGACAGGACCCAGTACTACACAGAGCCAGCACTACACATACCCACAACTACCAGCCAGCTGCTACATGTGGCGTCACAGACAACAATTGCAGTACGTCACAACAGATCAGCAGCTAGCATGTGCCAAACATAATCAGATACTGTAGTAAGGAGAGGAGGGATGGAGGAAGGAAAGGAGAGGGGGAGGGAGAGTGGAAGAGAGAGAGGGAGAGAGAGACATCAGTGCCACAGGTAACTTCCACAAAGCTGTGAACGATCTGAGAGACAAGGCAAGATGGGCGTTCTATGCCATCAAAAGGAACATAAAATTCGACATACCAATTAGGATCTGGCAAAAAAATACTTGAATATTTTATAGAACCCACTGCATGCAGAATTATTCTAAAATATCCCCAGTGTACAACATAAAATACCAAATAATGCATGCAGAGCAGAATTATTCCGATACCCGCTGATGATCAAAATCCAGAAAAGAGACGTTAAATTCTACAACCATCTAAAACTAAGCGATTCCCAAACCTTCCATAACAACCTACCTAGAAGAAGATGAAGAACCTGGAGAAGAGACCCCTAAGCAAGCTGGTCCAGGGGCTCTGTTCACAAACAGACCCCACAAAGCCCCAGGATAGCAACACAATTAGACCCAACCAAATCATGAGAAAACAAAAATATAACTACTTGACACATTGGAAACAATTAACAAAAAAACAGAGCAAACTAGAATGCTATTTGCCCCTAACCAGAGAGTACACAGTGGAAGAATACCTGACCATAGTGACCGACCCAAAATGTAAGGAAAGCTTTGACTATGTACAGACTCAGTGAGCATAGCCTTGCTATTGAGAAAGGTCGCCGTAGGCAGACCTGGCTGTCGAGAGAAGACAGGCTATGTGCACACTGCCCAGAAAATGAGCTGGAAACTGAGCTGCACTTCCTAACCTCCTGCCAAATGTATGACCATATTAGAGACACATACTTCCCTCAGATTACACATACCCACAAAGGTGAAATTCCACAGTTAGCCATCACAGCAGCAAGATTTGTGACCTGTTGCCACAAGAAAAGGGCAACCAGTTAAGAACAAACATCATTGTAAATATAATCCATATTTATGTTTATTTACTTTTTCTTTGGTACTTTAACTATTTTCACGTCGTTACAACACTGTACATAGTCATAATATGACATATGAAATGTCTTTATTTCCTTTGGAACTTTTGAGTGTAATGTTTACTGTTCATTATTATTGTTTATTTCACTTGTGTTTATTATCTATTTAACTTGCTTTGACTATGGAAACATATGTTTCCCATGCTAATAAAGCCCTTTAAATTGAAATTGAAATTGAGAGAGTGAGTGGGGGACACCTTGACTAATGCTCTGCTGCTCTTCAACTACAACACCAATCTTACACTAGTGTATACACACTTATGTTATTGTGGGGGAATTGTTTTTCCGTAGCTAGGGTTGACAGTGAAGAGCAGAACCAACAAACTCTGCATAATCAAAACAGATGGTTTGTGAGAAGGTGTTAACCATTGTTATGTAAATGCTGCCTGAAAAGCCCCAGCGGCCTTGCCTTGGCCTCTGGTCAAGGCCCAGTGAGTCCCAGGAGCCGGACCGTGGAGCTGGAAACAGAAAAGTCTGAGGCTATCTGGGTAAAACACCAGGGTAAATCTTCATTGGAAATGCACCATGATACTCTTTCTCTGTTGTCTAGTTAGCAGTGACAGTAAATCAAATCAAATGTTATTTGTCACATGTGCCAAATACAACAGGTAGACCTTACATGCTTACTTACAAGCCCTTAACCAACAATGCAGTTAAGAAAATACCTAAAAAAAAGTAAAAGATAAAAATAACAAATAATTATAGGGCAGCAGTAAAATGACAATAAGTGGGGCTATATACAGGGGGTAACGGTACAGAGTCAATGTGCTGTGGCACCGGTGTCGAGGTAATTGAGGTAATATGTACATGTAGGTAGAGTTATTAAAGTGACAATGCATAGATAATAACAGAGAGTAGCAGCAGCGTATTAGGGGGTGGGGGGGGGGGATGCAAATAGTCTGGGTACACATTTGATTAGATGTTCAGGAGTCTTATTTCTTGGGGGTATAAGCTGTTTAGTAGCCTCTTGGACCTAGACTTGGTGCTCCAGTACCACTTGCCGTGCGGTAGCAGAGAGAACAGTCTATGACTAGGGCGGCTGGAGTCTTTGACAATTTTTAGGGCCTTCTCTGACACCGCCTGGTATAGAGGTCATGGATGGCAGGAAGCTTGGATGGCCCCGATGATGTACTGTGCCCTACGCACTACCCTCTGTAGTGCCTTGCGGTCAGAGGCCGAACAGTTGCCATACCAGGCAGTGATGCAACCGATCAGGGTGGGGGGCATCAGGAAGTTCAGGATCCAGTTGCAGAGGGAAGTGTTTAGTCCCAGGGTTCTTAGCTTATTAATGAGCTTTGAAGGCACTATGGTGTTGAACGCTGAGCTGTAGTCAATGAGTAGCATTCTCACACAGGTGTTCCTTTTGTCCAGGTGGGGCGGTATGCAAATTGGAGTGGGTCTATGGTAGAGGTCGACCGATTATGATTTTTCAACGCCGATACCGATACCGATTATAGGAGGACAAATGGCTGAATTTTTTATTTCTAATAATGACAATTACAACAATACTGAATTAACACTTATTTTAACTTAATATAAAACATCAATAAAATCAATTTAGCCTAAAATAAATAATGAAACGTGTTCAATTTGGTTTAAATAATGCAAAAGAAAGTAATATGTGCCATGTAAAAATGTGTGCCATGTAAAATATGTGCCATGTAAATGCTAATGTTTAAGTTCCTTGCTCAGAACATGAGAACATATGAAAGTTGGTGGTTCCTTTTAACATGAGACTTCAATATTCCAAGGTAAGAGGTTTTAGGTTGTAGTTAATGTAGTATTTATAGGACTATTTCTCTCTATACCATTTGTATTTCATATACCTTTGACTATTGGATGTTCTTATAGGCACTATAGTATTGCCAGTGTAACAGTATAGCTTCCGTCCCCCTCCTCGCCCCTACCTGGGCTCGAACCAGGAACACATCGACAACAGCCACACTCGAAGCATCGTTACCCATCGCTCCACAAAAGCCGCGGCCCTTGCAGCGCAAGTGGAATAACTACTTCAAATCTAAAAGCGAGTGACGTTTGAAACAGTATTAGCGCACACCCAGCTAACTAGCTAGCCATTTCACATTGGTTACACCAGCCATTAGGCTGATAGGCTTGAAGTCATAAACAGTGCTGTGCTTGCGAAGAGCTGCTGGCAAAACGCACTAAAGTGCTGTTTGAATGAATGATTACGGGCCTGCTGCTGCTCAGTCAGACTGCTCTATCAAATCAGACTTAATTATAACATAATAACACAGAAATACGAGCCTTTGGTCATTAATATGATCGAATCCGGAAACTATCATTTCGAAAACAAAACATTTATTATTTCAGTGAAATACGGAACCGTTCAGTATTTCATCTAACGGGTGGCATCCCTAAGTCTAAATATTCTTGTTACATTGCACAACCTTCAATGTATGTCATAATTACGTAAAATTCTGGCAAATTAGTTTGCAATGAGCCAGGCGGCCCAAACTGTTGCATATAAACGCAATAAACGCAAGAGAAATGACACAATTTCACCTGGTAAATATTGCCTGCTAACCTGGATTAGTAGTTATAACTAGTGATTGTAATTGATAGTTTTTTTATAAGATAAGTTTAATGCTAGCTAGCAATTTACCTTGGCTTCTACTGCATTCGCGTAACAGGCAGGCTACTCGTGGAGTGCAATAAAAACGGCTGCTAGAATCCTGACTAGAACCAAAAATAATTGATCATATTACTCCAGTGCTAGCCTCCCTACACTGGCTTCCTGTCAAAGCAAGGGCTGATTTCAAGATTTTACTGCTAACCTACAATGCACTACAAGGGCTTGCTCCTACCTATCTCTCTGATTTGGTCCTGCCGTACATACCTACACGTACGCTAAGGTCACAAGACGCAGGCCTCCTAATTGTCCCTAGAATTTCTAAGCAAACAGCTGGAGGCAGGGCTTTCTCCTATAGAGCTCAATTTTTATGGAATGGTCTGCCTACCCATGTGAGAGATGCAAACTCGGTCTCAACCTTTAAGTCTTTACTGAAGACTCATCTCTTCAGTGGGTCATATGATTGAGTGTAGTCTGGCCCAGGAGTGTGAAGGTGAACGGAAAGGCTCTGGAGCAACGGACCGCCCTTGCTGTCTCTGCCTGGCCGGTTCCCCTCTTTCCACTGGGATTCTCTGCTTCTAACCCTATTACAGGGGCTGAGTCACTGGCTTACTAGGGCTCTTTCATACCGTCCCTAGGAGGGGTGCGTCACTTGAGTGGGTTGAGTCACTGATGTGATCTTCCTGTCTGGGTTGGCTCCCCCCCCTTGGGTTGTGCCGTGGCGGAGATCTTTGTGGGCTATACTCGGCCTTGTCTCAGGATGGTGGTTGAAGATATCCCTCTAGTGGTGTGGGGGCTGTGCTTTGGCAAAGTGGGTGGGGTTATATCCTTCCTGTTTGACCCTGTCAGGGGGTGTCATTGGATGGGGCCACAGTGTCTCCTGACCCCTCCTGTCTCAGCCTCCAGTATTTATGCTGCAGTAGTTTATGTGTCGGGGGGCTAGGGTCAGTTTGTTATAGCTCGAGTACTTCTCCTGTCCTATGTGGTGTCCTGTGTGAATTTAAGTATGCTCTCTCTAATTCTCTCTTTCTTTCTTTCTCTCTCTCGGAGGACCTGAGCCCTAGGACCATGCCTCAGGACAACCTGACATGATGACTCCTTGCTGTCCCCAGTCCACCTGGCCGTGCTGCTGCTCCAGTTTCAACTGTTCTGCCTGTGATTATTATTATTTGACCATGCTGGTCATTTATGAACATTTGAACATCTTGGCCATGTTCTGTTATAATCTCCACCCGGCACAGCCAGAAGAGGACTGGCCACCCCACATAGCCTGGTTCCTCTCTAGGTTTCTTCCTAGGTTTTGGCCTTTCTAGGGAGTTTTTCCTAGCCACCATGCTTCTACACCTGCATTGCTTGCTGTTTGGGGTTTTAGGCTGGGTTTCTGTACAGCACTTTGAGATATCAGCTGATGTACGAAGGGCTATATAAATACATTTGATTTGATTTGATTTAGAGCGTTGGACTAGTTAACTGTACGGTTGCAAGATTGGAACCCCTGAGCTGACAAGGTGAAAATCTGCCGTTCTGCCCCTGAACAAGGCAGTTAACCCACAGTTCCTAGGCAGTCATTGAAAATAAGAATGTGTTCTTAACTGACTTGCCTAGTTAAATAAAATGTCTAAAAAATGTACATTTTAATTTTTAAAAATAATCGGAAATCGGCGCCCAAAAATACAGATTTCCGATTGTTATGAAAACTTGAAATCGGCCCTAATTAATCGCCCATTCCGATTAATCGGTCGACCTCTAGTCTATGGTATCTGGGATAATGCTGTTGATGTGAGCCATGACCAGCCTTTCAAAGCACTTCATGGCTACAGATGTGAGTGCTAGTGGTCGGAAGTCATTTAGGCAGGTTACCTTAGTGTTCTTGGGCACAGGGACTATGGTGGTCTGCTTGAAACATGTTGATATTACAGACTCAGACAGGGAGAGGTTCAAAATGTCAGTGAAGAGACTTGCCAGTTGGTCAGCGCATGCTCGGAGTACACGTCCTGGTAATCCGTCTGGCCCTGCGGCCTTGTGAATGTTGACCTGTTTAAAGGTCTTACTCACATCGGTTGCGGAGAGCGTGATCACACAGTCTTCCGGAACAGCTGATGCTCTCATGCATGTTTCAGCGTTACTTGCCTCGAAGAAAGCATAGAAGTAGTTTAGCTCGTCTGGTATGCTCGTGTCACTGGGCAGCTCTTGGCTGTTCTTCCCTTTGTAGCCTGTAATAGTTTGCAAGCCCTGCCAGATCCAATGAGCATCAGAGCTGGTGTAGATTGATTCAATCCTAGTACTGTATTGACGCTTTGCCTGTTTGATGGTTCGTCGGAGGGCATAGCAGGATTTCTTATAAGCTTCCGGGTTAGACTCCCGCTCCTTCAAAGCGGCAGCTCTACCCTTGAGCTCAGTGTTTCCTGTAATCTATGGCTTTCTGGTTGGGGTATGTACGTATAGTCACTGTGGGGACGACGTCATTGATGTACTTATTGATGAAACCAGTGACTGATGTGGTGTTCTCCTCAATGCTATCGGAAGAATCCCGGAATATATTCCAGTCTGTGCTAGCAAAATAGTCCTGTAGTTCATCATCTGCTTCATCTGACAACTTTAGATCAAGATCAAATTTTATTTGTCACATACACATGGTTAGCAGATGTTAATGCGAGTGTAGCGAAATGCTTGTGCTTCTAGTTCCGACAATGCAGTAATAACCAACAAGTAATCTAACTAACAATTCCAAAACTACTGTCTTGTACACAGTGTAAGGGGATAAAGAATATGTACATAAGGATATATGAATGAGTGATGGTACAGAGCAGCATAGGCAAGATACAGTAGATGGTATCGAGTACAGCATATACATATGAGATGAGTATGTAAACAAAGTGGCATAGTTAAAGTGGCTAGTGATACATGTATTACATAAGGATGCAGTAGATGATATAGAGTACAGTATATACGTATGCATATGAGATGAATAATGTAGGGTAAGTAACATTATATAAGGTAACATTGTTTAAAGTGGCTAGTGATATATTTACATCATTTCCCATCAATTCCCATTATTAAAGTGGCTGGAGTTGAGTCAGTGTCAGTGTGTTGGCAGCAGCCACTCAATGTTAGTGGTGGCTGTTTAACAGTCTGATGGCCTTGAGATAGAAGCTGTTTTTCAGTCTCTCGGTCCCAGCTTTGATGCACCTGTACTGACCTCGCCTTCTGGATGATAGCGGGGTGAACAGGCAGTGGCTCGGGTGGTTGATGTCCTTGATGATCTTTATGGCCTTCCAGTAACATCGGGTGGTGTAGGTGTCCTGGAGGGCAGGTAGTTTGCCCCCGGTGATGCGTTGTGCAGACCTCACTACCCTCTGGAGAGCCTTACGGTTGAGGGCGGAGCAGTTGCCGTACCAGGCGGTGATACAGCCCGCCAGGATGCTCTCGATTGTGCATCTGTAGAAGTTTGTGAGTGCTTTTGGTGACAAGCCAAATTTCTTCAGCCTCCTGAGGTTGAAGAGGCGCTGCTGCGCCTTCTTCACGATGCTGTCTGTGTGGGTGGACCAATTCAGTTTGTCCGTTATGTGTACGCCGAGGAACTTAAAACTTACTACCCTCTCCATTACTGTCCCGTCGATGTGGATAGGGGGGTGCTCCCTCTGCTGTTTGGAGTGGGTCTAGGGTGTCAGGTAGGGTGGAAGTGATATGGTCCTTGACTAGTCTCTCAAAGCACTTCATGATGACGGAAGTGAGTGCTATGCCGCGGTAGTTGTTTAGTTCAGTTACCTTAGCTTTCTTGGGAACAGGAACAATGCTGGCCCTCTTGAAGCATGTGGGAACAGCAGACTGTGATAAGGATTGATTGAATATGTCCGTAAACACACCAGCCAGCTGGTCTGCGCATGCTCTGAGGACGCGGCTGGGGATGCCGTCTGGGCCTGTAGCCTTGCGAGGGTTAACACATTTAAATGTTTTACTCACGTCGGCTGCAGTGAAGGAGAGTCCGTAGGTTTTGGTAGCGGGCCATGTCAGTGGCACTGTATTGTCCACAAAGCGAGCAAAGAAGTTGTTTAGTCTGTCTGGGAGTAAGACATCCTGGTCAGATACTCTACTTCAGGCGAGCAAAACCTTGAGACTTCCTTAGATATCGTGCACCAGCTGTTGTTTACAAATATAGATAGGCTGCCGCCCCATGTCTTACCAAAGGCTGCTGTTCTATCCTGCCGATAGTGTATAACCCGCCACATGTATGTTATTAATGTCGTCATTCAGCCATAACTCTGTAAAACATAACATATTACAGTTTTTAATGTCCGGTTGGAAGGATATACATGCTTTCAGTTTGTCCCATTTATTTTCCAGCGATTGAACGTTGGCTAACAATATGGATGGCAAAGGCAGATTAGCGACTCGTCGCCAGATCCTCACAAGGCAACCCGGTCTCTTTCCGCTAAATTTCTGTTTCTTTCTCCAGCGAATGACAGGGATAAGGGCTTGTCGGGTGTTTGGAGTATATCCTTCGTGTCAGACTCATTAAATATTAATTTTTTTGTCCAATTCGAGGTGAGTAATCACTGTTCTGATGTCCAGAAGCTCTTTTCGGTCATAAGAGACGGCAGCAGCAACTTTATGTACAAAATAAGTTACAAACAATGCAACAAAAAAAAGCACGGTTGGTTAAGAGCCAATAAGAGCAAATAAAATGGCAGCCATCCTCTCCGGCACCATCACGCTTTTTTTTTATGTCACTACCATCAGACTATCACTACCAATACGTCATCATAAAAGTGTAATGCAATCACAGTCACACAATTCATGTGAAAATAGAGAACTAGTCTGTCTACACGTATTAAGTATATTCACATAAGCTCTTTAAATCTCCCCCAGACACAAAGGGTCAATGTAACGGGATTAGTATCTGTCCGCTACACCAGTTTCAAAACAAAAGGAGCCCCAATGTGTAACATCTGCTTCTAACTCACACTCTCAAACACGTAGATCCCCTGAACACAGCTCAATCTCCTGATCCCAATCACCTGAATTCTGATCACCTGTTCACACACCTGTATGACACTATTTAGTTCAGTTCTTTGAACCCCATCATTGTGAGGTATTGTTTGTTTTGTGACACACTTCTAGTTGGAGCGCTGGGTTTCCCATCATGTTCATTACACAATGACTCTCTCTAGAGTCATCTATCTCATTTCACACAGGCATTGAAGGAGACAACTAACCAGGATCTGGCCACTGTAATAATATTACAAAAGACTCCATCTATAGACAGCCCAGTGCCGAAGTCAGTCCACAACCTGGAGAACCCACAATAAGTATCACATTAGCTGCTAGGAGACTTAATTACTACGAGAATAGATGGCTCAATTGCTGTTTGTTTGGATGTATCTCAAATATTACCCTATTCCCTATACAGTGCACTACTTCTGACCAGAGCCATATGGGCCCAGGTCAAAAGTAGTGCACTACATAGGGAATAGGGTGCCATTACGTGTTGTCACACGTAATGAAAAAGTAGGCTTTTAACTCAGTGTCTTCTGACTGCAGTACAGTTGATGAGACAAAGCAGGATATCTGAGTAGAGAGAAATCAGAGTAAATGTGTCAGACAACACACTTAACCGTGAACAACTAGGGTATAACTGTTCAGCCTTAAAGGGATAATCCACTCCCAGAAATAAAAATCAGAAATCTCCGGTCAATTTGGTGAAAGAACATGTGGGTAAAATAAAAAAAATCCCCATAATTTATCTTCTAATTGGTCCGTATGTGAAAATCAGATAATCGTGTAACGCATCATTGTGACAATTCTCGTCACTGGAGATAGGGGATAACACACTGTCATGTTTCATAACGCTTTAAAAACAATGACCTCCATTCCAGATCACCAAATCAGCCAATAGATAGTATGGGCCTACTTGTGTAGAACACAACCGTTTATATCCTCATGACAAAGTATATATTTCGCTTAGATGTGCTCAATCTAAGTGTACCAAATTATTCAACTCCGTTTCTCCTTTAAGTACCATGTAGCAATGGGCCCTGTGTCTGTAGGAAACAGAGATAATACAGAAAGGAGGAGATAGGTATCATATTGAGAAATGCCCCACCCAACTGGCTGTCGACCCATCGCATTCACGTTGTCATGCTGCGTCACGCAGTTGCTAAGCTAATCGTCACGCAATCCCTTTTCAAAGTCAGGGTATGAGTCTAGAAACCTGCCTATTTTCCTCGAAAGTACGTATGTCATGATTCCAAAGCTATACGATATTACAGAGAACAAGTTAATTATCTCACATCTTGGAAAAGATTTGCAATGTTGTACTTCTTGTTCATGAAATGCATGCTAATGTTCGTTTTTTGAGCTAGTGCTCAATAGTTTCCCATTCACTCATTGAAAGAGAGCTCTCGTCTCAGAATCTTCCAGAATGCACCGCGCGGCCCAATAACAACGCATGGGCCACATACACAATGGGCATTAATAATACGATTCTAATGGAGTTTCCCATCTCCTCAAAGTATCTCTGTGGGAAAGAAACATACTCTGCCCTCACTCTGGGCAGAGACTAACTGCAAGCATTGTGGGATTTAACACTATTTCACACTTTTAATCAAAGGAATTAGTGGTTTGGGGTGGATTATCCCTTAAAGTGGTGTCAGTGTGGTTTAACAATATACCCTAGCCTAGAGACAATGAGATTCATTATTGTGCCTCTGTGTCTTTATCAACAGCAGTGAACTGAACGAGTTAAATAAGGTATCTGTTAACATTGATCACCCTACTGCACTTAATGTGTGTGTGGGTGTGTGTGTGTGTGTGTATATTTATTTACAGTGCATTTGGAAAGTATTCAGACCCCGTGACTTATTCCACATTTTTCTACGTTACAGACGTATTCTAAAACTGATTAAATACAAATCCTAATCAATCTACACACAATACCCCATAATGACAAAGTAAAAATAGGTTTTTAGAAATTTTGCAATTCAAAATAAAAAACAGAAATACTTTGTTTACATAAGTATTCAGACCCTTTACATTGCTCATCCTTGAGATGTTTCTACAACTTGATTGGAGTCCACCTGTGGTAAATGCAATTAATTGGACATGATTTGGAAAGGCACACACCTGTCTATATAAGGTCCCACAGTTGACAGTGCATGTCAGAGCAAAAACCAAGCCATGAGGTTGAAGGAAAGTGCCGAGACAGGAATGTATCGAGGCACAGATCTGGGGAAGGGTACCAGAAAATGTCTTCAGCATTGAAAGTCCCTAAAAAAACAGTGGCCTCTATCATTCTTAAATGGAAGAAGTTTGGAACCACCAAGACTCTTCCTAGAGCTGGTCGCCCGGCCAAACTGAGCAATCGGGGGAGAAGAGCCTTGGTCAGAGGAGGTGACCAAGAACTCAATGGTTACTCTGACAGAGCTCCAGAGTTCCTCTGTGGAGATGGGAGTACCTTCCAGAAGGACAACCCTCTCTGCAGCACTCCACCAATCAGGCCTTTATGGTAGAGTGGCCAGACGGAATCCACTCCTCAGTAAAAGGAACATGACAGCCCGCTTGGAGTTTGCCAAAAGGCACCTAAAGATTCTTTGGTCTGATGAAACCAAGATTGAACTCTTTGGACTGAATGCCAAAGGTTTCTTGGGGAAACATGGCACCATTCCTACGGTAAAGTATGGTGGTGGCAGCATCATGCTGTGGGGATGTTTTTCAGAGGCAGGGAGACTGGTCAGGTTCGAGGGAAAAATGAACAGAGTAAAGTACAGAGAGATCTTTGATGAAAACCTGCTCTAGAGCGCTCAGGACCTTAGACTGGGGCGAAGGTTCACCTTCCAACAGTACAACGACCCAAAGCACACAGCCAAGAAAACGCAGGAGTGGCTTCCGGACAAGTCTCTGAATGTCCTTGAGTGGCCCAGCCAGGGACCGGACTAGAACCCGATTTAACATCTCTGGAGAGACCTGAAAATAGCTGTGAAGTGACACTCCCCATCAAACCTGACTGAGCTTGAAGTGATCTGCATAGAAGAATGGGAGAAACTCCCCAAATACAGGTGTGCCAAGCTTGTAGCGTCATACCCAAGAAGACACGAGGCTGTAATCACTGCCAAAAGTGCTTCAACAAAGTCCTGAGTAAAGGGTCTGAATACTTATGTAAATTTGATATTTCAGTTTTACATTTTTAGAATTTTGGAAAAATGATGGGGTATTGTGTATAGATTGATGAGGAAAAAAATATATTTAATACATTTTATAATAAAGCTGTAACGTAACAAAAAGGGGTCTGAATACTTTCTGAATGCACTGTGTTTTAGATTAACTAACTTCAAAGTAATGACTCGGGACGTCGGGTTTGATATGAAAGCTTCTTTTAGTAATAATACTTGTTCACGTTACATTTAACAACTTTAGATACTACAGAGCAATGCAGGTAAGATGCTATCGGAAAGTCAGCTTAATCAACTTGCACCTGCACATAATTGGCGCGTTATCTCTCTCATCTCTTTTCCTGTCGCAAGGCATTCTGGAACTTGCAGTCAAAAAGCGTAATTCAATACAAACCAATACAATTACATTGGTAAATAACTGTAAAGAAATATCTTTAGATACAGCTCCATGAATTAACTTAAACATTAACTCTGTAACACATTAAAGTTACAACACTGTGAGTCTGTGTGTGTGTTTGTTTGCGCGTGTGTGTGTGTGTGTGTGTGTGTGTGTGTGTGTGTGTGTGTGTGCGTGCGTGCGTGCGTGCGCGTTTGTGTGTGTGTGTGTGTGTGTGTGTGTGTGTGTGTGTGTCTGTCTGCAGCATGGCTGACGAGAGGAAATGCCAGTGACCAGCATAACTCAATAAGAACAGAGCACTGGGCTGAGATGATGACTGTCACGAGATGGAGGACACAAGTGCCCACTGCTCCAAACAGATTCAATTAGGGCACTTTGTGCGGACAACCATCTCGGATGAATCCCTAATGACACCCTATTCCCTACATAGTGCACTACTTTTGACCAGAGCCCTATAAACCCCGTCAAAATTATTTTACTAAATAGGGAATAGGGTGCCATTTCAAATCAAATCAAATCAAATCAAATCAAATTTTATTTGTCACATACACATGGTTAGCAGATGTTAATGCGAGTGTAGCGAAATGCTTGTGCTTCTAGTTCCGACAATGCAGTAATAACAAGTAATCTAACTAACAATTCCAAAACTACTGTCTTGTACACAGTGTAAGGGGATAAAGAATATGTACATAAGGATATATGAATGAGTGATGGTACAGAGCAGCATAGGCAAGATACAGTAGATGGTATCGGGTACAGTATGTACAAATGAGATGAGTATGTAAACAAAGTGGCATAGTATAGTATAAAGTGGCTAGTGATACATGTATTACATAAGGATACCGTCGATGATATAGAGTACAGTATATACGTATGCGTATGAGATGAATAATGTAGGGTAAGTAACATTTATATAAGGTAGCATTGTTTAAAGTGGCTAGTGATATATTTACATCATTTCCCATCAATTCCCATTATTAAAGTGGCTGGAGTTGAGTCAGTGTCAGTGTGTTGGCAGCAGCCACTCAGTGTTAGTGGTGGCTGTTTAACAGTCTGATGGCCTTGAGATAGAAGCTGTTTTTCAGTCTCTCGGTCCCAGCTTTGATGCACCTGTACTGACCTCGCCTTCTGGATGATAGCGGGGTGAACAGGCAGTGGCTCGGGTGGTTGATGTCCTTGATGATCTTTATGGCCTTCCTGTGACATCGGGTGGTGTAGGTGTCCTGGAGGGCAGGTAGTTTGCCCCCGGTGATGCGTTGTGCAGACCTCACTACCCTCTGGAGAGCCTTACGGTTGAGGGCGGTGCAGTTGCCATACCAGGCGGTGATACAGCCCGCCAGGATGCTCTCGATTGTGCATCTGTAGAAGTTTGTGAGTGCTTTTGGTGACAAGCCGAATTTCTTCAGCCTCCTGAGGTTGAAGAGGCGCTGCTGCGCCTTCTTCACGATGCTGTCTGTGTGAGTGGACCAATTCAGTTTGTCTGTGATGTGTATGCCGAGGAACTTAAAACTTGCTACCCTCTCCACTACTGTTCCATCGATGTGGATAGGGGGGTGTTCCCTCTGCTGTTTCCTGAAGTCCACAATCATCTCCTTAGTTTTGTTGACGTTGAGTGTGAGGTTGTTTTCCTGACACCACACTCCGAGGGCCCTCACCTCCTCCCTGTAGGCCGTCTCATCGTTGTTGGTAATCAAGCCTACCACTGTTGTGTCGTCCGCAAACTTGATGATTGAGTTGGAGGCGTGCGTGGCCACGCAGTCGTGGGTGAACAGGGAGTACAGGAGAGGGCTCAGAACGCAACCTTGTGGGGCCCCAGTGTTGAGGATCAGCGGGGAGGAGATGTTGTTGCCTACCCTCACCACCTGGGGGCGGCCCGTCAGGAAGTCCAGTACCCAGTTGCACAGGGCGGGGTCGAGACCCAGGGTCTCGAGCTTGATGACGAGCTTGGAGGGTACTATGGTGTTGAATGCCGAGCTGTAGTCGATGAACAGCATTCTCACATAGGTATTCCTCTTGTCCAGATGGGTTAGGGCAGTGTGCAGTGTGGTTGAGATTGCATCGTCTGTGGACCTATTTGGGCGGTAAGCAAATTGGAGTGGGTCTAGGGTGTCAGGTAGGGTGGAGGTGATATGGTCCTTGACTAGTCTCTCAAAGCACTTCATGATGACGGATGTGAGTGCTACGGGGCGGTAGTCATTTAGCTCAGTTACCTTAGCTTTCTTGGGAACAGGAACAATGGTGGCCCTCTTGAAGCATGTGGGAACAGCAGACTGGTATAGGGATTGATTGAATATGTCCGTAAACACACCGGCCAGCTGGTCTGCGCATGCTCTGAGGGCGCGGCTGGGGATGCCATCTGGGCCTGCAGCCTTGCGAGGGTTAACACGTTTAAATGTCTTACTCACCTCGGCTGCAGTGAAGGAGAGACCGCATGTTTTCGTTGCAGGCCGTGTCAGTGGCACTGTATTGTCCTCAAAGCGGGCAAAAAAGTTATTTAGTCTGCCTGGGAGCAAGACATCCTGGTCCGTGACTGGGCTGGGTTTCTTCCTGTAGTCCGTGATTGACTGTAGACCCTGCCACATGCCTCTTGTGTCTGAGCCGTTGAATTGAGATTCTACTTTGTCTCTGTACTGGCGCTTAGCTTGTTTGATAGCCTTGCGGAGGGAATAGCTGCACTGTTTGTATTCGGTCATGTTACCAGACACCTTGCCCTGATTAAAAGCAGTGGTTCGCGCTTTCAGTTTCACACGAATGCTGCCATCAATCCACGGTTTCTGGTTAGGGAATGTTTTAATCGTTGCTATGGGAACGACATCTTCAACGCACGTTCTAATGAACTCGCACACCGAATCAGCGTATTCGTCAATGTTGTTATCTGACGCAATACGAAACATCTCCCAGTCCACGTGATGGAAGCAGTCTTGGAGTGTGGAGTCAGCTTGGTCGGACCAGCGTTGGACAGACCTCAGCGTGGGAGCCTCTTGTTTTAGTTTCTGTCTGTAGGCAGGGATCAACAAAATGGAGTCGTGGTCAGCTTTTCCGAAAGGGGGGCGGGGCAGGGCCTTATATGCGTCGCGGAAGTTAGAGTAACAATGGTCCAAGGTCTTTCCTCCCCTGGTTGCGCAATCGATATGCTGATAAAATTTGGGGAGTCTTGTTTTCAGATTAGCCTTGTTAAAATCCCCAGCTACAATGAATGCAGCCTCCGGATAAATTGTTTCCAGTTTGCAGAGAGTTAAATAAAGTTTGTTCAGAGCCATCGATGTGTCTGCTTGGGGGGGGATATATACGGCTGTGATTATAATCGAAGAGAATTCTCTTGGTAGATAATGCGGTCTACATTTGATTGTGAGTAATTCTAAATCAGGTGAACAGAAGGATTTGAGTTCCTGTATGTTTCTTTCATCGCACCATGTCACGTTAGTCATAAGGCATACGCCCCCGCCCCTCTTTTTACCAGAAAGATGTTTTTTCCTGTCTGCGCGATGCGTGGAGAAACCTGTTGGCTGCACCGCTTCGGATTGCGTCTCTCCAGTAAGCCACGTTTCCGTGAAGCAAAGAACGTTACAGTCTCTGATGTCCCTCTGGAATGCTACCCTTGCTCGGATTTCATCAACCTTGTTGTCAAGAGACTGGACATTGGCAAGAAGAATGCTAGGGAGTGGTGCGCGCTGTGCCCGTCTCCGGAGTCTGACCAGAAGACCGCCTCGTTTCCCTCTCTTTCGGAGTCGTTTTTTTGGGTCGCTGCATAGGATCCACTCCGTTGTCCTGTTTGTAAGGCAGAACACAGGATCCGCGTCGCGAAAAACATATTCTTGGTCGTACTGATGGTGAGTTGATGCTGATCTTATATTCAGTAGTTCTTCTCGACTGTATGTAATGAAACCTAAGATGACCTGGGGTACTAATGTAAGAAATAACACGTAAAAAAACAAAAAACTGCATAGTTTCCTAGGAACGCGAAGCGAGGCGGCCATCTCTGTCGGCGCCGGTCCTGTATATCCATTTGGGACACTTTCCAGGAGATGACAATGATCCTGAAACTTATCAATACAGATCAGATGATGTAACCCACATGCCAAGGGGTTCCCCGCAGACCCTATTGGCAGACAGATTCTATTAGATAATTCAAGCCTTTGTAAAGTTTTACCACAAAGAGAGTGAGGTAGTGAAAAGTTATTTGAAGTACATTTTTGTTTGTCTCCTTGTCTTTGATCAAAGGGAATTCTTTCAGCTAATGTCATTCTAAGTACTTCCCTTGATATATAACAACATTGATGAGGGGAAACAACCCACTGGGTACAGACGTCAGTTGAACTTCTAGTTTTGATTTACATTTGGTTGAGTTGTCAATTAACGTGAAATCCACAGAAAATGTCACCATGTCATTGGATTGAGGTTCAAAGTTGGGTGAAAAAAGAGGAAATTCCCTTACACGGATGCCTTTTATTAATGAAACATTTGGAGTGCTGTGGCCGCCTACCTACCCTATTGTCTGTGGACATTTTCTATTTTCTCAGGACTATGAGCCCGCCACTAGTCCCATAACAGACTAAAATGACAGACAGTAGGTGGGTTAGTAATTGTAATAGTGTCTTTCTCACCAGCTGATGAGTCCAGCGACGACGGCGGACCAGGTGACACAGCAGGAGTTGGGCCTCTTGCTCTCCTCCTCCTCGTCTTTCCGACAGCAGCACAGACAGCTCAGGTAGATAGCCAGACAGAGCAGATTCAGGCCCAGGCCCGCAGCCGCCACACAGCCCAGGAAGATTAACGACTATTGGGAGAGATGGAGAGAGAGCAAGAGAGACGGGGGGGTGATAGAGGATAGAGATAGAAAAAGAGAGTATATATATATATATATATATATATATATGAGAGAGAGAGAGAGAGAGAGAGAGAGAGAGAGAGAGAGAGAGTTAAATAACTGGATATCAATGTCAATGTCAAAAACAGAACACACAGTAGAAGGTATCCTCAACCTCGGGACTCACTCTGCATGGCAACTCATTCACTACAGCAATTTTAGATGTAATTTCTTTGAGCATTTGTTCAGTTTGCATACTGATGCATAGGTACATCAAACACACAGCATCAGCATTGACACTCATCACTCTCTGATCCTTTGAGGATCCAGATAAAGATTGAATGAAGCTTGAGTGATGACAGTCAGAGAACACAGATACACAAAGAATTTGAACAAACCCAATTTTGATAAACTCCCATATCTATTGGGTGAAATACCACAGTGTGCCATCACAGCAGCAAGATTTGTGAAAAGGGCAACCAGTTAAGAACAAACACGATTGTAAATACAACCCATATTTATGTTTATTTTTTTCCCTTTTGTACTTTAACTATTTGCACATAATATGACATTTGTAATGTCTTTATTCTTGTGGAACTTTTGTGAGTATAATATTTACTGTCCATTTGTATTGTTTATTTCCCTTTTCTTTATTATCTAGTTCACTTGCTCTGGCAATGTTAACATATGTTTCCCATGCCAATAAAGCCATTAAATTGGATTGAAATGTAATTGAATGAGGAGAGCAAAGTATTCTGCATAAATGGCACATCATTTGAATGTGTGATTTATGCATGTGTGTGGATAAGAGCCAGAGGACGAGAAATGTAGTCATGAACCTGTGAGAGGAGATGAGAGGAGATGAGAGGAGAAGAGAGGAGGGGAGAGGAGATGAGAGGAGTGGAGAGGTGGGGAGAGGAAATGAGAAGAGATGAGAGGAGTGGAGAGGTGGGGAGAGGAAATGAGAAGAGAGGAGAGGAGAGGAGAGGAGAGGAGAGGAGAGGTGAGTAGAGAGGATAAGAGAGTAGGGGAGGGGAGAGGAGATGAGAGGAGGGGAGGGGAGAGGAGATGAGAGGAGGGGAGAGGAGATGAGAGGAGGGGAGAGGAGATGAGAGGAAGGGAAAGGAGATGAGAGGAGGTGAGAAGAGGGGAGAGGAGGGGAGAGAGGATAAGAGAGGAGGGGAGAGGAGATGAAAGGTGGGGAGAGGAGATGAGAGGAGGGGAGAGGTGAGTAGAAAGGAGGGGAGAGGTGAGTAGAGAGGAGAAGAGAGGAGGGGAGAGAAGGGGAGAGGAGGGTAGAGGAGATGAGAGGAGGGGAAAGGTGAGTAGAGAGGAGAAGAGAGTAGGAGAGAGAAGAGAGGAGGGGAGAGGTGAAGAGAGCAGGGGAGAGGAGGGGAGAGGAGATGAGAGGAGGGGGGAGGAGATGAGAGGCAGGGAGAGGAGATGAGAGGAGGGGAGAGGTGAGTAGAGAGGAGAAGAGAGGAGGGGATGGAAGGGGAGAGGAGAGAAGAGGAGGGGAGAGGAGATGAGAGGAGGGGAGAGGTGAGTAGAGAGGAGAAGAGAGCAGGGGAGAGGAGCGGAGAGGAGATGAGAGGCGGGGAGAGGAGATGAGAGGCGGGGAGAGGAGATGAGAGGAGGGGAGAGGTGTGTGGAGAGGAGGAGAGAGGTGTGTAGAGGAGGGGAGAGGTGAGTAGAGAGGAGAAGAGAGGAGGGGAGGGGAGGGGAAAGGAGAGGAGGAGGGGAGAGGTGAGTAGAGAGGTGAAAAGAGGAGAGGTGTGTAGAGAGGAGGGGAGAGGAGATGAGAGGAGGGGAGGAGCAGAGAGGTGAGGTGAGAAGAGAGGAGAAGAGAGGAGGGGAGAGGAGAGGAAGGGAGAGTAGAGAGGAAAAGAGAGGAGATGAGAGGAGGGGAGAGGTGAGTAGAGAGGAGAGAGGATCCCTTCTTCCTTCAGTTTCATCTGGGGAGCAGGTGCTTTCTCATACCCCTCTCTTATTCCTTCCCCATCCCTCCTCACTCCCTCACACCATCCCTCCCTCCTCCAGAGAGAGGTGAAGGGGATGGGACAAGAATAGCTACCCAGACAGCAACCCAAGACAGCAATAGTATTATTTGTTGTTACCTATTATTATGCCTCTTTCTCTGTCTCACCCTTTTTGTCAATCTTACATTTGTCTATCTGTCTGTCCGTATGGCTGTATGTCTGCCAGCCTGCCTGCCTGCCTGTATGTCTGTTTGCCTTTCTGCCTGTTTGCCTTTCTGCTTGTCTTCCTGTCTGTCCATAGCCATCTGTCTGTTTACGTGCTGTGATGATGTCACCTGTTCTGTAATACTATTGAGGGCATTATAGTTAGAGCTGTTCTGAATGTAAGCTCATAACCATAATACCTCAATGCGTACAGTATGCATACATACCAGGCTAGTTATCTTAATTCCTCACGCCTCTTTGCATCCTGATTAATCCCCATTATGCCCCGTCTTCCTAATCCTCCAACCTCACCTCCATCTGTTGAGGAGTGAGGGAAGGATGCCTGATGCCTCATGTCCCATTTCCTTGGCTACATGCCTCTCCTGCAGAGAGGGGGAGGTAAGGGGATAAAGGGCTCATCTGGTGAAATCAATACCCAGCTATAAAACATAGGCTGTATTCCAAATGACACCCCATTCTGCATGTTGTCCACTATTTTTGATCAGAGCCCTGTAGTCCACTATATAGGGGTACCATTTGGGATGCTACCATAGAGGAAGTGTCCAGAGGGGGCAGTTCAATCAAAAGACCATAGGACCCTCATCACCATCCCCCCTTTTCTTACCCTTCTGTCATACTGCCCACCCATCCCCTGTAGAACAGGGATGGGCAACTTTTGATGGGGGTGGGGACCACAAAATCTGAACTCTTCATGAGGGGCTGCAGATGCCCATCCCTACCGTAGAACATGTTTGATGATAGAGGTGTGAGCATGTGTGTAGAGAGAAACAGTCTGTTCGCTGTAGCACAGATGTTTATTGGTGTCTCTGTGTGTGTGTGGTAAAAAAAAGGCACCCACTTAGCTTAAATGGGTTAAAAGGTGCTCTTGGTAAAACAAATCAAATCGGACCCTGGTTAGGTTAAGGGGTGGGGGTTGGATGGGGGTGATGACCCTGAGTGCGGGAGTGACTTGGAGGTGGAGGGTTAACCACCCTGGAGTGAGAAGTACTCAAAAGGGGGATGAGAGAAGATGGAGGGGGTCCTACAGTGCATTTTAGGTGAGGATATTAGATGAGATGGGGGCTACAGGGGGGCTGTTGGGGTGAGATTATGGGGAGGGGTCGGAATGAAACCACTTGGCTGGGAGATGGGAGTTGGGAAGGGGCAAATGAGCTCCACTAACCTTCCCCCCGCCCCCCTTCACATCGCCATGGCAACGGCCAGGTTTGGTGGTTGCCCTTGGTCTCTGTCGAGGGAGCACTGAGGATGAGTGAAAAGGGGAATTATCACTCCCAGCCTATTTGAATTAAGCAGCATGTGACAGGCAGCCCTGCTGAAGCTACACACACTGCATCTTGTGATTCCTCTTGAGCAAACAGGGAGGTACGGAGGTAAGGAATGAATAGGCCTATGTGGTGGATGACAGAAAAGAAATATGCAGAGAGAGAGAATATGGAATGTGGTGAGGATAGGGCTAAGAGCTATAAGGCATTCAAATAATAAACTAGGATATTATGAAGAGTTGGAGAGTTGATTTAGTGTCTGTACTCACGGTTTTAACAAAATCACTCCCCACTCTCTCTCTTTCTCTGTCTCCCTTTCTCCTGTAATTTCTCTCATGTAAAAGAGTGGGGGTGGAAAAATACATACATCTTTTAAAATTATAATGGGATCAACTGTATTCTGCACTGAGGCAAGTCAGTGAGCTGGGAAATACACACACACACACACTGCATATGTTTTACTATCCTTGTAGGGACCTAAATTCAAAATTCTATTTTCCCTAACCCCTAACCCTAAACCTCACTCTAAACCTAACGCCTATCTTTGTGGAAACTTTTGGGGATTATTGGTACCCCCCCCCCCCCCCCCACACACACACACACACACACACACTGAGAGAAGAGACCATCACTAACCTCCACAGAGGCATCAGAGTAAAATGTAATTTTATAGTAGATAGCTTGATCATTCTCCCTGAAGACACAATTTATCACTCTCAGGCCAGAAACACACACCATTATTCATACAAAATATTTTAGACTGATACAATCATTTTACTCCAATGTGCTACGTTTCATCCATCATTTGTAACTTGTTTTACTACAGAAATAAACGCAGAGGTGAGCATCGATGGGTTTGCTTTGCAGAGCTCAGAGCTGCCCCAGTTTCTACTGGGCTTGGACTAAGCAGGCAACACCCTCCTTCCTCCACTCACCCACCACCACCACATCCCCACTTTTTGTTTCTACCTCATCCCTTGATGGGGGGAGGGGGGGACTTGGAGGCAGTGATGGAGGAGAGGAAGATAGGAAGATGTAGCTCAGCAGAAATTAATTCCCAGGGAGAGAGGGAAGGAAGGGAGGAGAGGGGGTGGAGGAGGGAGTAAAACATAATATTGGATGATGAGTATAGAAAAACAACATGGTGTGTGGAGAGATGAGAAAGAGAGAATGGGGTAGAGGAGAAAGATAGCGGAAGAGAGAGGGGGGCGGGCGGGGGGGCAGGAGTCGGCCATGATAAGGACATGGGAGAACAAAAGAGGTGCTTCAGCCACAGCAACGACTAGCCTAACTAACTAATAGCCGATTGCAGTTTCTCAGCATCGTGACCGACAATTTGGATAATGCAGTCTGGTTTCGTCCATTCATTCCTGTCAGGTTAACTGGACTTGACGTCGAGAGCAGTCTTGCTATAAGTACCACTCCCAGTCCCAGCTGAGACAGACAGACAGCCTTTTCAGCCGTCTATCACACACCGTCTTGAATAGCCTCAACCATTTACAGGCTGAGGCTGGACGGGAACAGGTTGTAGCTTACAAGCACTGGTTCTCACACTGCTGCACCAAGGGAGCATGGGACTGTTGGGACAAAAGAGGCAGCATCATGTGCTGCCAAAAGGGAACAGATCAAGTAGACCAGCCCAGGGTTTGGGGTTTGAGAAGTCAAATCAAATCAAACCTTGTCACATGCGCCGAATACAACAAGTGTAGACTTTACCGTGAAATGCTTACTTACAAGCCCTTAAACAACAGTGCAGTTCAAGAAGAAGAAAATATTTACCAAGTAGACTAAAATAAAAAGTAATAATAAAAAGTAACACAATAAGAATAACGAGGCTATATACAAGGGACACCGGTACCGAGTCAGTGTGCGGGGGTACAGGCCAGCCGAGGCAATCTGTACATGTAGGTCGGGGCGAAGCGACCATGCACAGGCAACAAACAAACAGCGAGTAGCAACAGTGTACAAAAGGGAGGGGGGTGGGTCACTGTAAATTGTCCGGTGGTGTCACGACAGATTTCCTCCTCTTCCTCTGAAGAGGAGGTGTAGCAAGGATCGGACCAATATGCGGCGTGGTAAGTGTCCATGGTATTTAATAAGAAAACTCAACATGAACATGAACACAAATAGAAAATAACAAAGTGAACTGGCACCGAAACAGTCCCGTGTGGCACAGACACAGGAAACAATCACCCACAAAATACCCAAAGAACATGGCTGCCTAAATACGGTTCCCAATCAGAGACAACGATAAACACCTGCCTCTAATTGAGAACCAATCTAGGCAACCATAGACTTACATAAACACCTAGACTAGAAAACACCCCATAAACATACAAAACCCCTAGACCAGACAAAACACATAAATCCCCCATGTCACACCCTGACCTAACCAAAATAATAAAGAAAACAAAGATAACTAAGGCCAGGGCGTGACAGGTGGCAATTTTATGAATTGTTCAGCAGTCTTATGGCTTGGGGGTAGAAGCTGTTTTGGTCCTAGACTTGACGCTCCGGTACTGCTTGCCGTGCGGTAGCAGAGAAAACAGTTCATAACTTGGGTGACTGGAGTCTCTGACAATTTTATGGGCTTTCCTATTATATTATATAGGTCCTGGATGGCAGGAAGCCTGGCCCCAGCGATGTACCGGGCCCGCACTACCCTCCGCAGCGCCCCACGGTCAGATACCGAGCAGTTGCCACACCAGGCGGCGATGCAACCGGTCAGGATGCTCTCGATGGTGCAGCCGCAGTTCCTCTTGAGGATCTGGGGAGCCATGCCAAATCCCTACAGTCTCCTGAGGGGGAAAAGGTTTTGTCGTGCCCTCTTTACGGCTGTCTTGGTATATTTGGACGATGATATTTTGTTGGTGATGTGGACACCAAGGAACTTAAAACTCTCGACTCGCTCCACTACAGCCCCGTCGATGTTAATGGGGGACTGTTCGGCCTGCCTTTTCCTGTAGTCCACTATCAACTCCTTAGTCTTGCTCACATTGAGGGAGATGTTGTTGTCCTGGCACCACACTGCCAGGTCTCTAACCTCCTCCCTATAGGCTGTCTCATCGTTGTCGGTGATCAGGCCTACCACTGTTGTGTTGTCAGCAAACTTAATGATGGTGTTGGAGTCGTGTTTGGCCACGCAGTCGTGGGTGAACAGGGAATACAGGAGGGGACTAAGTACACACCCCTGAGGGGCCCCAGTGTTAAGGATCAGCGTGGCAGACGTGTTGTTGCCTACTCTTACCACCTGAGGGCAGCCTGTCAGAAAGCCCAGGATCCAGGTGCAGTGGGAGGTATTTATTCCCAGAGTCCTTAGCTTAGTGATGAGCTTCGTGGACACTATGGTGTTGAACGCTGAGCTGTAGTCAATGAACAGAATTCCCACATAGGTGTTCCTTTTGTCCAGGTGAGAAACGGCAGTGTGGAGTGAGATTGCGTCATCTGTGAATCTGTTGGGGCTGTATGCGAATTGGAGTGAGTCTCGGGTGTCTGGGAGGATGCCGTTGATGTAAGCATGGCGGTCCGAAACACGTAGGCACTTGAGACTCGATCAGAGAGAGGCTGAAAATGTCAGTGAAGACACCCGACAGCCGGTCCGCGCATGCTCCGAGCACACGTCCCGGCAATCTGTCCGCCCAGCTGCCCTGCGAGGGCCGACCTGCTCAAAGGCCTTGTCCACATCGGCCACCAAGAGTGCCATCACACAGTCATCCAGAACAGCTGGCGCTCCCGTGCATGCCCCAGTGCCGCCCGCCTCAAAGCGAGCACAAAAGGCATCGAGCTCGTAGAATAACAGTGAAGACATCAAAACTATTAAATAACACATGTGGAATCATGTAGTAACAAAAAAAGTGTTAAACAAATCAAAATAGATTTTAGATTCTTCAAAGTTGCCACCCTTAGCCTTGATGACAGCTTTGAACACACTAGTGACATATACTGACGAGGACAGGGGATGAACGAGAGTCACGTCAGTGATTTAAAGAAGATGCAAGCAAGCTTATAAGCTTATGTGCTCCTGTGCTCTGACAGTGGAGAGTACACTTTTACAAACACAACATACTACAGGCAAGTGAAGACCTACACTAGTGGTGCGCGGGTCAGCTGTTTGTTCATCTGCAACCGCCCAACTATATGTGATAAAGTGAACATTTCTGGCATTTTGGTAGGCTATTTGCTTGTCAACTTGTCTATAATTAGATACATATAGCTTCTCTTTTTTTTCTTCTCTTCAATCTAGTTGACATCGGTGAAGTTCTCTCTCTCTCATCTTTCGCTGAGCAAAGACATTTAGGGACTGGGGAGAAAATACAATAAAGCAAAATAAAGGGGGAAAGATTTTCTGTGCAAAACGTCAAAATTACATTAGTTTGACCAGTCATAAGGAAACAAAGAATGCTGTGAAAATGACCCAACGCGTTTTAGATAAGATTTCAGTTCGGCTTCGATACATATTTTACGTGGTTGAAATACTATCAGCTTTTATGATGCAGACAGGACCTCTACAGATGGTATCTAACTGAGCATTGCATTCTCTCAAGATGCATAAATAAATATATCATATTTCTCCACTCCTGTTTCTAAGACCAAATTTTGCCTACATTTGGTGTATAATTTTAATGCAATACAGTGCCTTGCAAAAGTATTCGGCCCCCTTGAACTTTGCGACCTTTTGCCACATTTCAGGCTTCAAACATAAAGATATAAAACTGTATTTTTTTGTGAAGAATCAACAACAAGTGGGACACAATCATGAAGTGGAACGACATTTATTGGATATTTCAAACTTTTTTAACAAATCAAAAACTGAAAAATTGGGCGTGCATAATTATTCAGCCCCTTTACTTTCAGTGGAGCAAACTCTCTCCAGAAGTTCAGTGGGGATCTCTGAATGATCCAATGTTGACCTAAATGACTAATGATGATAAATACAATCCACATGTGTGTAATCAAGTCTCTGTATAAATGCACCTGCACTGTGATAGTCTCAGAGGTCCGTTAAAAGCGCAGAGAGCATCATGAAGAACAAGGAACACACCAGGCAGGTCCGAGATAATGTTGTGAAGAAGTTTAAAGCCGGATTTGGATACAAAAATATTTCCCAAGCTTTAAACATCCCAAGGAGCACTGTGCAAGCGATAATATTGAAATGGAAGGAGTATCAGACCACTGCAAATCTACCAAGACCTGGCCGTCCCTCTAAACGTTCAGCTCATACAAGGAGAAGACTGATCAGAGATGCAGCCAAGAGGCCCATGATCACTCTGGATGAACTGCAGAGATCTACAGCTGAGGTGGGAGACTCTGTCCATAGGACAACAATCAGTCGTATATTGCACAAATCTGGCCGTTATGGAAGAGTGGCAATAAGAAAGCCATTTCTTAAAGATATCCATAAAAAGTGTTGTTTAAAGTTTGCCACAAGCCACCTGGGAGACACACCAAACATGTGGAAGAAGGTGCTCTGGTCAGATGAAACCAAAATTGAACTTTTTGGCAACAATGCAAAACGTTACGTTTGGCGTAAAAGCAACACAGCTCATCACCCTGAACACACCATCCCCACTGTCAAACATGGTGGTGGCAGCATCATGGTTTGGGCCTGCTTTTCTTCAGCAGGGACAGGGAAGATGGTTAAAATTGATGGGAAGATGAATGGAGCCAAATACAGGACCATTCTGGAAGAAAACCCGATGGAGTCTGCAAAAGACCTGAGACTGGGACGGAGATTTGTCTTCCAACAAGACAATGATCCAAAACATAAAGCAAAATCTACAATGGAATGGTTCAAAAATAAACATATCCAGGTGTTAGAATGGCCAAGTCAAAGTCCAGACCTGAATCCAATCGAGAATCTGTGGAATGAACTGAAAACTGCTGTTCACAAATGCTCTCCATCCAACCTCACTGAGCTCGAGCTGTTTTGCAAGGAGGAATGGGAAAAAAATTCAGTCTCTCGATGTGCAAAACTGATAGAGACATACCCCAAGCGACTTACAGCTGTAATCGCAGCAAAAGGTGGCGCTACAAAGTATTAACTTAAGGGGGCTGAATAATTTTGCATGTCCAATTTTTCAGTTTTTGATTTGTTAAAAAAGTATGAAATATCCAATAAATGTCGTTCCACTTCATGATTGTGTCCCACTTGTTGTTGATTCTTCACAAAAAAATACAGTTTTATATCTTTATGTTTGAAGCCTGAAATGTGGCAAAAGGTCACAAAGTTCAAGGGGGCCGAATACTTTCGCAAGGCACTGTAAATGCTTAATTCTGCAGGAGTAATTATTAAGGCTATAGTCCTATTCGCACGAGACGAGTATTACAAGAGAAAGGTTATCTATTTATTACCCCAGAATGTCCGTTACGCCAGAGGCGCAATATTTTTTGATGATGCTTTTGGCGATGTTCAATTCATTTGCACAAAACGTATAAACAAAAGCATTCACTGTGAAATCTGATACATGTAGGCCCTTCATCTATAGGCTATGGGCAGCACTTCATTACATTTATCAAATAAGTTATTGTTTTCTTGCTCAAACCGCGAGCAACACCTGTGAGAGGTCTTTGGAGTTTGCCAAAAAACTGTAGGCTATTCTGGTTAGTCAATGTCCAGATTTCAGTTTCCATTTAACCCATCTAAACAGTAGGCTACAGTTCCCTTGACATGCCATAGGCCTATTTGAAGTCCGATCTTGTGACTGTAAAATATGTATAGAGCCTCACAATCTTTTACTACCTCACCAAATCTTTTTCAAACAGTACTTTCTGGCCCTCCCTTCTCTTTATTTTCAACTCTCTTTTCACAGCTTTTATCTTACTGAATTAACTTCAAAAATGTCCATTTTAACTCTGTAGATTGACGTTAACTTTTTCTGCCCATTGGCTGTGTGGGCTGTTTGGCGCACGTACAGTTAAACCCTAAAGTTTAGGCTTAAAATAGCTTAAAATAATAAAAGAAAAATCTCAATGTAGCCTATATAAATGTAACAATAATTATACATTTATGGATTTTTTTAAGGTATTGTTTCTCTTTATTCAACCCACCCTTAAGCCACATAATATTTAATGACCTTGAAACTAGAGGTTGACCGATAACGATTATTGGAGGACCAAAAAAAGCCGATACCGATTTATTTGAAATAATGACAATTACAACAATACTGAATGAACACTTTTCTTTTACCTTAATATAATACATCAATAAAATCAATTTAGCCTCAAATAAAAAATGAAACATGTTCAATTTGGTGGTTCCTTTTTACATGAGTCCTCAATATTCCCAGGTAAGAAGTTTTGGGTTGTAGTTATAATAGGAATTACAGGACTATTTCTCTCTATACCATTTGTATTTCATTAACCTTTGACTATTGAATGTTCTTATAGGCACTTTAGTATTGCCAGTGTAACAGTATAGCTTCTATCCCTCTCCTCGCCCCTACCCGGGCTCGAACCAGGAACACATCGACAACAGAGACCCTCGAAGCATCGTTACCCATCGCTCCACAAAAGCCGTGGCCCTTGCAGAGCAAGGCGAACAACTACTCCAAGTCTCAGAGCGAGTGACGTCACCGATTGAAACACTATTAGCGCGCACCCAGCTAACTAGCTAGCCATTTCACATCGGTTACACCAGCCTAATCTCGGGAGTTGAGAGGCTTGAAGTCATAAACAGCTCAATGCTTGAAGCACAGCGAAGAGTGCTGTTTGAATGAATGCTTACGAGCCTGCTGCCTCCTACCATCGCTCAGTCAGACTACTCTATCAAATATCAAATTATAGACTTAATTATAACATAATAACACACAGAAATAACAGACTTTGGTCATTGATATGGTCGAATCCGGAAACAATCATTTTGAAAACAGAACGTTTATTCTTTCAGTGAAATACATAACCGTTCCGTATTTTATCTAACTGGTGGCATCCCTAAGTCTAAATATTGCTGTTACATTGTACAACCTTCAATGTTATGTCATACTTATGTACAATTCTGGCAAATTAATGACGGTCTTTGTTAGGAATAAATGGACTTCACACAGTTTGCAACGAGCCAGGCGGCCCAAACTGCTGCATATACCCTGACTGCTTGCACGGAACGCAAGAGAAGTGACACAATTTCCCTCGTTAAAAGAAAGTCATGTTAGCAGGCAATATTAACTAAATATGCAGGTTTAAATATATATACTTGTGTACTGATTTTAAAGAAAGACATTGATGTTTATGGTTAGGTTTGGTGCAACGACAGTGCTAAATCATCACCTGTTTGGAGAAGTAGGCTGTGATTCGTTGAGAAATTAACAGGCACCGCATCGATTATATGCAACGCAGGATACGATAGATAAACTAGTAATATCATCAACCATGTGTAGTTAACTAGTGATTATGTTAAGATTGATTGTTTTTTATAAGATACGTTTAATGCTAGCTAGGAACTTACCTTGGCTTCTTGCTACCCTCGTGTAACAGGTAGTCAGCCTGCCATGCAGGCTCCTCGTGGAGTGCAAAGTAAGGCAGGTGGTTAGAGTGTTGGTCTAGTAACCGGAAGGTTGCAAAAACGAATCCCCGAGCTGACAAGGTAAAAATCTGTCATTCTGCCACTGAACAGGGCAGTTAACCCACCGTTCCTAGGCCGTCATTGAAAATAAGAATGTGTTCTTAACTGACTTGCTTAGTTAAATAAAGGTGTAAAAAATAATTGGCCAAATAGGTGTCCAAAAATACCAATTTCCGATTGTTATGAAAACTTGAAATCGGCCCTTCCGGTTAATCGGTTGACCTTTACTTGAAACCGTCCAGCCCGCATCACTAACCTACACACACTGCCTTGAGAACTTGCTCTGGGAGTTTGGATACAGTTGAGGCAGTAAAGACGGAATAATTACAAGGCAGGTGAGGGGCAACACCCCCTCTCTAAATGCCAATGAAGCAGTCTGCCCCAGTGTCTTCCTTAATTCTCCCAGTCTCTGACTGTTCTACTCTGACACGTGGAGGGTGTTTCCAGAAGAGTGCACTCAGCTGGGCCTGCCTATCAGGGCTCTACAGTGCGACCATTTTAGGGGGAAGGGGAAAGAGGGATATGTTGTCAGTTGTACAACTGAATGCCTTCAACTGAAATGTGTCTTCCGCATTTAACCCAGCCCTTCTGAATCTGAGAGGTGCGGGGGGCTGACATAATCAATATGCAAGTCTTCAGCACCCATGGAACAGTGGGTTAACTCCCGTGCTCAGGCACAGAATGACAGATTTTTACCTTGTCAGCTCAGGGATTTGATCCAGCAACCTTTCGGTTACTGGCCCAACGGTCTAACGGTCTAACCACTAGGCTACGTGCCGCACACTGGTGTTACTAAAGTAAAATTCCAGGTCGCGCAGCAAAATAAGGAGTCTAAGGATTTATTACCTCAAATATATATTTTTTATATTTTAATTTTAATTGTGCTCCTAAATTTGTTTGTGTGCGCCTACTTTGTTCAATTTAGGCGGAGATGTGCATAGAGCCCTGCCCATGTACAGCTAGGACACCATAAAGTCCCTGCAGAGCAGAGCAGAGGACAGGGAGAGGAGGGCAGGGAAGAGGAAAGCTAGAGAAGTGGAAAGCGGAGGAGTCATGGGTTATGGATGAGACGGGAAGAGGGGGATGGGAAAGTTCTTCTGTCTCCTACTCTACAATTCTGCATCACTACTACAACCCAATACTAAAGGCCTCTGAGAATCTGTCATGCTAGCCTGCACTGTGTTATTCAACACAGGCCATCTCTGGGGGCAAATGAGGTGGTGTGTGAGGGTGTGTGTGTGCGTGTGTCTGTGGTTGTGTGGGCGCATCCGCACACGCGTGTGTGAGAAGAATAACTTCAGTATTGTCACCAACCTTAGGCAACCCACTGGGTACAGATGTCAATTCAACGTCTATTCCATTTCATTAAAATTACATGGAAACAACATGGATTCAACCAATGTGGGCCCAGTGGGTATATTCTTAGTTAGTAAAGCAAGAGTTAATTTGACCATCCCAGCAGAGTCAGGTAGGTATCTCCACCAGGGCAACATTTAAGGAGGAAACTAACAAGACCGATCGTCAGTCTACTGTTCATTCGCGTGGTTCGTTATTATAGGGACCACCCGGCGTTGGCGACAGCCGCTGTCATTTTCTCCCGTTTCTACACGTAGAATCAGTTTGCAATTACGGTCGAGACTCTATTCAGACGTGCTAAGTACTCTCGCCCGGCAGACGCTCAACAATCCCAGCGATCTGTTCATGCCTTTATGCTGTGTACAATCAAGGTTGGAGTATTTACCCATTCCCTTAACCCTCCTCCCAGACCCTGAACCCCAACCCTCACCCCAGGGGCCTTGGAGAGGTCAGTGTGTGATACTCCTACCACACAACAAAGAGGAGACCCATCCCCCATCCATCGCAGACCCCCACACAGCCACCCCTGTCCAACCCGGTTACTATAGCAGGCATCCACTATGCTCTGCTGGAGGGAATTTCACTGGCCTGCTGCATGAATACACTTGTCCTGTCGTCCTAGTTCACAAAACATTGGTGGAGCCGTGCTTGGCAAACAAACACTCTCTCACACACACCTTATAAAGCCTGGCCTTGATAACAAAAGAACAACCGTGTTTGTGCTTTGATATAAAATGCATAGACAGTAAGAAAATGAGAAATACCAATACACACAAGGGAGTCTGTAAAAGGATCCCATTGCTGGTCGCATTCACTTTGCTTTGGTCAAAGGTCTGTTTATGGACATTAGACAAGAATAAACCTTGATGCCTACATTACATAATACAGTATAGTGACTTGTCTTGTAAGATCAGTCCCAGGGGTGGACAGAAGGACAGACAGCCCATGTGAACACAACAACAGTACATTTGCAGTCCCAGCTCCATAGATGGCAATAAGGAGCGATGCTAATCAACAGAACCCTATCTGGATGGAGACAGATTGAGGTTAATGACCTTCTGCTGGGCCAGAGGGGGCCTGCTTGCCTGTGGCACTGTTTGTGTGTGTGTGTGTGTGTGTGTGTGTGTGTGTGTGTGTGGGTGTGTGTGTGTGTGTGTGTGTGTGTGTGTGTGTGTGTGTGTGGGTGTGTGTGTGTGTGTGTGTGTGGGTGTGTGCGCACGCGCGCGCGTGTGTGTGTGTGTGTGTGTGTGTGTGTGTGTGTGTGTGTGTGTGTGCGTGTGTCTGTGTGTGTGTGTGTGTGGGTGTGTGCGCACGCGTGTGTGTGTGTGTGTGTATGTGTGTGTATGTGACCACCGCTCCTCAACGGATTACGTATGAGGCATAGGATGAGGATGACTACATGGAATAGACATCTCAACTAGTCAACACAGGAGCTAAGTAGTCTAAAGTGAATCACTGTGAGCTATGACAATTAGGTTACACACTGCTGTTTGGGGGAGAGACAGGGGGGAGAGAGAGTAAAGGAGGGAAATGGGGGAGGAGATGAGGAGAGGAGGGAGAGAACAAGAGAGAGAGAGAGAAAGAAAGAGAGAGAGAGGAGGAGAGAAAACGAGACAGCAAATCTGAAAAGCCGTAAGCCGTGTGAAAAGATCGATATGCTTGCGGACAAAGCCATAAAATATCCATCAAATGAGAAGGGTCTTGGTTTTCCATTACAACTGGACTAACAGTGTTTGTTCATTTTGTAACCGCATTACACATATGGCAAGTGGACTTGTGGGAAGTTATTTTCCTGATCTAAAAATGTATGTAATTTAACGATCCTATCATCCATCTGCGGACCCTTATAGCTAACCTAGCCACAGTTTGAAACCTCAGGGAGAGACAGAGCCCACAGAAACAAGTAACATTAACAATCTAAACTCATACCCAGAGGCAGAATCCACTTTATCGACAGCGAAACAAACAAACAAACAAACAGACAGACAAGCCAACAAAAGTAACTTGAGAGAATACAATGGTCATACTTCAGACAAACCATGCTTAGACCTAAACTGCCAGGCCAAAACTAGCAGCGCTCAGTTTCTCTTTTTCCCAGGAGGATAGACAGGTCAAATGTAGTTCCACAACAGTAGAGCCATAGTTTTAAACCCTGACCACTGTCCCATTTCCCGGCCCAACCCCATCACACGAGCCAGAGAAAATCTCAGCAATTGAGTGAAAATGTTTCAAATGACATAATCACAAGTCAAAGGACAAAAGCTTAGCTCAGTGTAGACTTTAATAAACATAAAGACATCAAATGAAAGGACTTTCAGTGCATTCGGAAAGTATTCACACCCCTTGACTTTTTACACCTTTTGTTACATTACAGCCTTATTCTAAAATGTATTAAATATATATATTTTTAAACTCATCAATCTACACAAAATACCCCATAATGACAAAGCAAAAACAGGTTTCTAGATCTTTTTGAAAACGTATTTAAAAAAAAAACTGAAATATCACATTTACATAATTATTCAGACCCTTTACTCAGTACTTTGTTGAAGCACCGTTGGCAGGGATTACAGCCTCTAGTCTTCTTGGGTATGACGCTACAAGCTTGGCACATCTGTACTTAGGGAGCTTCTCCAATTCTTATCTGCAGATCCTCTCAAGCTCTGTCAGGTTGGATGGGGAGCATCGCTGCACAGCCATTTTCAGGTCTCTCCAGAGATGTTCGATCGGGTTCAAATCTTGGCTCTGGCTGGGCCACTCAAGGACATTCAGAGACATTCAGAGAGTCCCGAAGCCACTCCTGCATTGTCTTGGCTGTGTGCTTAGGGTCATTGTCCTGTTGAAAGGTAAACCATTGCCCCAGTCTGAGGTCCTGAGCGCTCTGGAGCGGGTTTTTATCAAGGATCTCTCTGTACTTTTCTCTGTTCATCTTTGCCTCGATCCTGACTAGTCTCCCAGTCCCTGCCTCTGAAAAACATCCCCACAGCATGATGCTGCCACCACCATGCTTCACCGTAGGGATGGTGCCAGGTTTACTCCAGATGTGATGAATGGCAATAAGAAAAAAAGAGTTCACTCTTGATTTCATCAAAGCAGAGAATCTTGTTTCTCATGGTATGAGGCTACTTTAGCTGCCTTTTGGCAAACTCCAAGCGGGCTGTCAGGTGTCTTATACTGAGGAGTGGCTTCCGTCTGGCCACTCTATCATAAAGGCCTGATTGGTGGAGTGCTGCAAAGATGGTTGTCCTGCTGGAAGGTTCTCCCATCTCTACAGAGGAACTCTGTGGCTCTGTCAGAGTGACCATCGGGTTCTTGGTCACCTTCCTGACCAAGGCCTTGCTCAGTTTAACATAACAAAATGTGGAAAAAGGGAAGGGGTCTGAATACTTTCCAAATGCACTGTAGATATTCAATATCATCTCTACATTGGATGGGAAAGAAGGAGAAACACCCCACATGCTTTTTCCTCATAACTCCAGCCACAAGAATACTCATGTCCCATATCGTAGGACGTCTGCTGTTGAATCAACACCATGTTGTTTATTTCAATGGCTCACACACAATGGTTCTTTCATCTATATAAGATGGGGAGAGAGGCAGAGATGAGAGAACCACTGATAAACAGATGAAGGAGGTAGCAAAGGAGGGAGGAAGGAAGGAGGAATGAAGACAACAGAAAGGAGGAGGTCTGGAGGAAGGGATTGTTTGTAGGCACTGAAGCGGAACATTATTCCCAAGGAGTCTCTGTAGGCAAAGCCATAAGGCAGAAAGATCGGTGTATGTGTGTGTGCACTAGTAGTGTGTAAGTGCATAACTGAACGTCTGTTCATTCGGCCTATATCACTCCACGCAGCCATGGCACACTTATAGAACGTGTGAGCGGCCTCTTAAAGTGCTTTTTATAGAAACACGTGTTTGTGGCGTACAATTGAGATTGGACGGCTAGACGTGGTTGGCAGACATCTTTTGTCCCGATGCAAACGATTCTTCTTTCAGCCTGGCTGGCTATCTGAGAATCTCCACCAAGCCCCGGTGTCAAAGTAAACCAAGTTCTCTAAAATTAGGATATATGGAAGTGGTTATAGAAAACAGTCAGCACACGTATTGTAGCCTGGTTAAACCAGATTAGAGGCTGCGGTCATTCCACATGTATTGTAGCCTGGTTAAACCAGATTAGAGGCTGCGGTCATTCCACATGTATTGTAGCCTGGTTAAACCAGATTAGAGGCTGCGGTCATTCCACATGTATTGTAGCCTGGTTAAACCAGATTAGAGTCTGCGGTCATTCCACATGTATTCTAGCCTGGTTAAACCAGATTAGAGGCTGCGGTCATTCCACATCTATTGTAGCCTGGTTAAACCAGATTAGAGGCTGCGGTCATTCCACATGTATTGTAGCCTGGTTAAACCAGATTAGAGGCTGCGGTCATTCCACATGTATTCTAGCCTGGTTAAACCAGATTAGAGGCTGCGGTCATTCCACATGTATTGTAGCCTGGTTAAACCAGATTAGAGGCTGCGGTCATTCCACATGTATTGTAGCCTGGTTAAACCAGATTAGAGTCTGCGGTCATTCCACATGTATTCTAGCCTGGTTAAACCAGATTAGAGGCTGCGGTCATTCCACATGTATTGTAGCCTGGTTAAACCAGATTAGAGGCTGTGGTCATTCCACATGTATTCTAGCCTGGTTAAACCAGATTAGAGGCTGTGTTAATTCCATTACTCTGGAATCCGCATAAAGAAAATACCGTAAAACTTCAATTAAACATAAGAGTCTCAAATAGCCGATTGTCCCTTTCATTAGCCGGACAACGGCACACATTTCAGAAAATTAACACCTGTTACAAATAAACGCTGGGTCTAAATGAATTGTTTACAAGGTTTAATGTTGGATTTGTTACATTACTTAATTTAGTAATGACTCCGTTTTTATAGCCAGTAAAACCGTAGACTGGTCATCAGACTGTTACTTAACCATCACTAGCACATAGACTTTAAATCACTGGCCACATTAATAATGGAACACTAGTCACTTTAATAACGTTTACATATTTTGCATTACTCATCTCATGTGTACAGTGGGGCAAAAAAGTATTTAGTCAGCCACCAATTGTGCAAGTTCTCCCACTTAAAAAGATGAGAGAGGCCTGTAATTTTCATCATAGGTACACTTCAACTATGACAGACAAAATGAGAAAAAAAATCCAGAAAATCACATTGTAGGATTTTTAATAAATTTATTTGCAAATTATGGTGGAAAATAAGTATTTGGTCACCTACAAACAAGCAAGATTTCTGGCTCTAACAGACCTGTGATGCTCCTCTTAAAGAACAAAAGTTTATCTCAATACTTTGTTATATACCCTTTGTTGGCAATGACAGAGGTCAAACGTTTTCTGTAAGTCTTCACAAGGTTTTCACACACTGTTGCTGGTATTTTGGCCAATTCCTCCATGCAGATCTCCTCTAGAGCAGTGATGTTTTGGGGCTGTTGGTATGTAGGGCTGTTCTAATTTTGTCTGTCATAGTTGAAGTGTACCTATGATGAAAATTACAGGCCTCTCTCATCTTTTTAAGTGGGAGAACTTGCACAATTGGTGGCTGACTAAATACTTTTTCCCCCCACTGTATATACTGTATTCTATTCTATTCTACTGTATCTTAGTCTATGCCGCTCTGACATTGCTCGTCCATATATTTATATATTCTTAATTCCATTCCTTTACTTAGATTTGTGTGTATTGTTATGAAATTGTTAGATATTACTTGTTAGATATTACTGCACTGTTGGAGCTAGAAACACAAGCATTTCGCTACACCCGCAATAACATCTGCTGAACACGTGTATGTGACCAATGAATTGGATTTGATTTTGATTTGATTTATTTTAGATGACTTTTGTTGGACACCAGAGGCAGCCCCATTCCTTGTCTCCTTCACCCTTTTCAGATTGCGAACATACCGGTTCCAAATCTTTTTCCATGTTTCTTTCATGTCAGTATCGATGTTCAAATTTCGTGATATCCGTGATATCTCCCTTCAGTTGTTTTCTTTTGCGTGCTTCTCTGAATACAACCGCATCGAAGGGTTGTAAAAGTTCTCGTACAGTATGTCTCACCAGTTTGGACAGACGCTCCTCGAAACTGGACAGAGACATAGACATAATTGTTATTGGCAAATCTCGAAATAAAAGCACAAAAAAGGAAGCTTGCAAGCAGTAGAAACTAAGTAGCAGAACTTCTTCTTCTTCGATGGGGTTTAACGACGGTTGGCATCCAATGTTAATGGTGCATTACCGCCACCAGCTGGACTGGATATTGAATAAGAAACAAAAAAAACATTGCGGGAAAGTTGGAAAATGACATCATACAAACAAAAACATGTCAACTAAGGAAACCCATCCCACTTCTTCAATCACAGTCCACTCCAAAATACATCCATCCCTACACAGGCTCAGGGGCCTGTGATGGCGGTACATTCACCGACAGGAATTCTTGCACGGCCTCTGCGGTGAAATCACAAAGACCCAAAAAACGTTCAGCGGCATTCACAATGACTCACATTTTCTTAGACTTCTTCTCCGATTGGGTACAGTTTATGACCATTGCAATAAAAAATACAAAGTCCACATTTTTAACATTTAGCATTCCACTGTTCCTCAATTGATGAGAACCCTTCACTAGTCATGGTGGCTCTACTACTGTTGTTTCTTCTCCGCCACTCGTCCCTTCCAATCTCCTCACCGCCTCCAGATAGGAGACACGCTGGACACTCCTAACCCTCGCCACCTCATTCTCCTTCACCCTAACAGGGCACTCCAGGAATTCAGACACATGTTCACCTCCATAGTTGCAGCGTTTCACTTAATCTGGCATACGATACTCTTCCCACTTGACACATGACCAAATCTTTTACGTGTATGACACTGAAGGGGCTTGTGCACAAAAGCTCTTACAGGGTATCTCATGAATCCTAACTTTTTATGAGAAGGGAGAGACTCTTCATCAAAGAACAGTAACAAACGAGTCTAGCAGTTTCCACCACAGCTTTACTTTTCTTGTATCCCTTTGTCTTTGCCACTGAAACCCACTCATTCTCACTTTCTGTACTGTTCGCTTCATCCACCTCAGTTTCCTCTTCCATCTAATCGTGTTTCTCGTCCCAGCGAAGAAGTAGAACGTCCATCTCTTACGTATTCTGTGTAGACCTCTTAATACTCAGCATGCTTTGTAATGGTTAATTTTTGCATATACATTAACATTTAGTTCATTTAGCAGTAGCTCTCATCACACTGTAGTGCCATCAGACTTTTGATCCCAATGTAGGGTAAAAGGGGGACACAAAATTGTGAACAGCTATAAAGAAACGTATTTCAAATACATGTCACAGAGATGCTGCCCATCTATGGCTATAGGTTACTCTGATCTACAGTGGGCCATCGACCGAGAGCAGGCCTGTATGGCAGGAGGAGGGGTTTTGAGGTGAACTGAGTGGAGTTGAAAGGCCAGTGTGTGTCTGATCCTCTCCTAGTCATCCCTGGGTTATTAACAATGTTGGATAAGGTCTTAACATGTTAAAACCAACAGGTGACTAATGTTTCCATTTGAACATGGGATATTTTTGCATAATGACCACATGTGCAGTCTGTAGTAGTACTACTGTGGGCCATGCCCTGTGCCATCTGCGCGCCTCTCTAACCGGCTGTGCATAAAACAACCACGTAGTGAGAGTCCAATCGAGCTAAATGATAACTTGAGATGGACCATATTGAGTAGGGCTGGGAATGGCTAGAGACCTCATGATATTATCACGATACTTAGGTGCCAATGTCACGCCCTGACCATAGTTTACTTTGTATTTTCTATGTTTTGATTGGTCAGGGTGTGATCTGAGTGGGTATTCTATGTTTCATGTCTTGTTTGTCTATTTCTATGTTCAGCCTGATATGGTTCTCAGTCAGAGGCAGGTGTTCGTCATTGTCTCTGATTGGGAACCATATTTAGGTAGCCTGGGTTTCACTGTGTGTTTGTGGGTGATTGTTCCTGTCTATGTGTTTTTTCACCAGATAGGCTGTTTTAGGTTTTCGTTACGTTCATCACGTTCTTTATTTTGTAGTGTTTGCATTGATTCGTGTTTTACGTTTGTTCATTAAAACATGGATCGCAATCTACACGCTGCATTTTGGTCCGACTCTCCTTCGTATGAAGACGAAACTCGTTATAGAATCACCCACCACCAACGGACCAAGCAGCGTGTCAACAGGCAGCAACAGCAGCGTAAGGAGGAATGGACATGGGAGGACGTTTTGGATGGCAAGGGCTGTTACACTTGGGAGGAGATACTGGCTGGAAGAGATCGCCTCCCATGGGAACAGGTGGAGGCACTTAGGAGAGCTGAGGCAGCCGGAGAGAAGAGCCGGCGATATGAGGGAACACGGCTGGCAAGGAAGCCCGAGAGGCAGCCCCAAAAATTTCTTGGGGGGGGGCTAACAGGGAGTATGGCTACGCCAGGTAGGAGACCTGGGCAGACTCCCTGTGCTTACCGGGGGGCTAGAGAGACCGGACAGGCACCGTGCTATGCAGTGGTGCGCACGGTGTCTCCAGTGCGGGTGCATAGCCCGGTGCGGTATATTCCAGCTCCGCGTGTCTGCCGGGCTAGATTGAGCGTCGAGCCTAATGCCATGAAGCCGGCTCTACGCAGCTGGTCCCCAGTGCGTCTCCTTGGGCCGGCTTACATGGCACCAGCCTTGCGCTCGGTGTCTCCGGTTCGCCTGCATAGCCCAGTGCGGGCTATTCCACCTCGCCGCACTGGCAGGGCGACCGTGAGCATTCAACCAGGTAAGGTTGGGCAGGCTCGGTGCTCAAGAGCTCCAGTGCGCCTGCACGGTCCGGTTTTTCCAGTACCACCTCCACACCCCAGCCCTCCGGTAGCAGCTCCCCGCACCAGGCTTCCTGTGCGTGTCCTCGGCCCAGTACCACCAGTGCCAGCACCACGCATCAGGCCTACAGTGCGCCTCGCCTGTCCAGCGCTGTCGGAGCCTTCCTCCTCTCCAGCGCTGTCGGAGTCTCCCGCCTGTTTAGCGCTGTCAGAGCTTTCCGCCTCTACAGCGCTGCCGGAGTCTCCCGCCTGTTCAGAACTGCCAGTTAGCATAGAGCTGCCAGTTAGCATAGAGCTGCCAGTTAGCTTAGAGCTGCCAGTTAGCAAGGAGCTGCCAGTCTGCAAGGAGCTGCCAGTCTGCAAGGAGCTGCCAGTCTGCATGGAGCTGCCAGTCTGCATAGAGCTGCCAGTCTGCATGGAGCTGCCAGTCTGCAAGGAGCCGCCAGAGCTGCCTGTCTGCAGGATGCCGCCAAAGCTGCCAGTCTGCAAGGAGCCGCCAGAGCTGCCAGTCTGCAAGGAGCCGCCAGAGCTGCCAGTCTGCATGGAGCAGCCAGGGCCGCCAGTCAGCATGGAGCAGCCAGGGCCGCCAGTCAGCATGGAGCAGCCAGGGCCGCCAGTCAGCATGGAGCAGCCAGGGCCGCCAGTCAGCATGGAGCAGCCAGTCAGCATGGAGCAGCCAGAGCAGCCAGTCAGCATGGAGCAGCCAGAGCTGCCAGTCAGCATGGAGCAGCCAGTCAGCATGGAGCAGCCAGAGCTGCCAGTCAGCATGGAGCAGCCAGTCAGCATGGAGCAGCCAGAGCTACCAGTCATCATGGAGCAGCCAGTCAGCATGGAGCAGCCAGAGCTGCCAGTCGACCAGACTCTTCCAGAGCTGCCAGTCGACCAGACTCTTCCAGATCTGCCAGTCGTCCAGACTCTTCCAGATCTGCCAGTCGACCAGACTCTTCCAGATCTGCCAGTCGACCAGACTCTTCCAGATCTGCCAGTCGACCAGACTCTTCCAGATCTGCCAGTCGTCCAGACTCTTCCAGATCTGCCAGTCGTCCAGACTCTCTCAGATCTGCCAGTCGTCCAGACTCTCTCAGATCTGCCAGTCGACCAGATTCTCCCAGATCCGCCAGTCGACCAGATTCTCCCAGATCCGCCAGTCGACCAGATTCTCCCAGATCCGCCAGTCGACCAGATTCTCCCAGATCCGCCAGTCGACCAGATTCTCCCAGATCCGCCAGTCGACCAGATTCTCCCAGATCCGCCAGTCGACCAGATTCTCCCAGATCCGCCAGTCGACCAGATTCTCCCAGATCTGCTAGTCGACCAGGATCTGCTGAAACCGCCAGCCAGCCAGGTTCTGGTAGTTTCTACTACCTGCCTGGGCTTCCTCTCAGTGCTGAGCTTCTTCTCAGTGCTGAGCTTCCTCTCAGTGCTGAGCTACCTATCTGTCCCGAGTTACCTCTGTCCCGAGCTGTCCCTCTGTCCCATGTTATCATTGTGGTGGGTAACCTATTTAGGGACGTTTAGGAGGGGGATTAAAACTGTCATGGAGTGGGGTCCACGTCCAGCGCCAGAGCCGCCACCGCGGACAGATGCCCACCCAGACCCTCCCCTATAGGTTCAGGTTTTGCGGCCGGAGTCCGCACCTTGGGGGGGGGGTACTGTCACGCCCTGACCATAGTTTACTTTGTATTTTCTATGTTTTGATTGGTCAGGGTGTGATCTGAGTGGGTATTCTATGTTTCATGTCTTGTTTGTCTATTTCTATGTTCAGCCTGATATGGTTCTCAGTCAGAGGCAGGTGTTCGTCATTGTCTCTGATTGGGAACCATATTTAGGTAGCCTGGGTTTCACTGTGTGTTTGTGGGTGATTGTTCCTGTCTATGTGTTTTTTCACCAGATAGGCTGTTTTAGGTTTTCGTTACGTTCATCACGTTCTTTATTTTGTAGTGTTTGCATTGATTCGTGTTTTACGTTTGTTCATTAAAACATGGATCGCAATCTACACGCTGCATTTTGGTCCGACTCTCCTTCTCATCAAGAAAACCGTTATAGCCAATAGGATTTTACTGTCTGGTGTGAGTCCTCCCATCTAATATTAAATACATCAAAAACAAAAGACATGGTGATGACTTTGGAAGGAACACTACCATGCACACACCATCACTGCTAAAAGGTGAGCCTGTTGAAATAGTGGAGGAGTACAAATACCTTGGGCTAGTTATTGACAACAAACTGTCCTGGGAACAATGTACTGACCCTATATTTAAGAAAGGCCAACAGAGACTGTATTTTCTACAGAAACTGAACTTTTTTAAAATGTTGATCTAACCATCATGGTTCTCTTTTATAAATCATTCATTGAGAGCATTCTGTCCTACTGCTTGACCTGCTGGTTTGGGAATATCAAGGTTGCACAGAAAAATAGGTTGGGCAAGATAGTCAGGACTATCATTGGGCAGCAACAGCAAGGGCTGTCATCTCTCTACCTGGGCAGAGCCCTTCATAAGGTGAATAAAACAGTGGTTGACTCTTCCCATCCACTCCACCCTGAATTCCAGCTCCTCCCCTCTGGACCTACATACAGACTACCTAAGGTAAAAAAACAACAACATGCAATTCTGCAACTTAACAAATGTTGGACTAATTGCACTTAGCACTTGCACTATGAAACTGCACTTACCTGCCTATTTGTTTGTAAATATCCTTTGCTCTTTATTGTACATTTTTAGATGTTATATGTTTTATGGCTGCTGCAAGATGATTCACCTCTGAGGACATTAAAGCTTTCTGAATCTGAATATGGATATGTATTGCGTATCTTACGATTCTATATGTATTGCGATTCTATATGTTATTTTATTGCGATTTGATGTTCCAAATATATTGCTCACTATACAGTATGTCTACTCCAGAGAGACAAGAGCGAGCATAAGCCAACTAGTTTTGATCAATCATGGAAATAAAAGTGCTGAAAATGAATTGGCTCCCCTATTTCAAAAGAACATGGAAAACAAGCTATGAAGGAAAAATACTAGTGTTTTGGTGCAGATACAGCAAACTAGGGCAAAAATAATATTGCGATATTGTCAACTGTATATTTTTTCCCCCTATCTCGAATATTGAGTCAGTGGGACAAATCTTTGGATAGTCTAATCTACATACAGTAGTGTTGGCCACCTGACAGGATATGACATCAAAGTCAGCTAGCAGGAAGGAAGAACCACAATGTGGCCAGCCCTGGTGTGTTTGTGCGTGCCCTGTACCACAGCTGCCCAACCCTGGCCTGTGTTATCACAGTCTCCCAAGAGGTTCTCAACAGTACAGCTCCTAAAGAACCTCTCCATGGACTGATAGGTTACGACTCAAATGTCACGTCATAGGGCTTGGGTCAAAATTTGTATACTATATAGGGAATAGGGTGCCATTTGGGATGCAGATATAAACATACAGCTGTAGGTTTATACAGCTGACTCAACGTTTTGCCTATGAGATGAAGATTAAGTATTTCCATACAGTACATTAGCAGCTATTTAGCACCAATGACATGATTTATTTACGAGTTAGGCCGATTACCTGTTGTTTCTGACCATTTGCCAAAAGACTAAGATATTCAACAAATAATGACGTAACGGTAGTAACAACTTGCTTGCCTTGCCTCAGTTGTGGGCCTCTAGTAAAGACTCTGATCCAATTGAATTGCATAATACAAACATAAACCACACCACATCCCTATTCCCTCTCATGAACAGCTTTGGGTCACAGAGCAGGGAAGGAAGTGGATGAATCATATGGATAGGGACCCTTTGACCTATCCACTCCTCTGTAATGAGACATTTCTTCCTCTCTGACGAACAGACACACACACACACACACACACACACACACACACACACACACACACACACACACACACACACACACACACACACACACACACACACACTGAGGCTGGCAGTGCGATATGAGGAGAAATAGGGCGCTGACCTATTTTTGTGAGAACTCTTTTTGGGCTGTGTCCTCCTTTCTTGTTCTGGTGAGTGAGATGAGGAGCAGTACAGATCTTACTGCAGGGAACGCAATGCATGCTGAGGCCAAAATGACTAACACGTGAAAGACATAGACAAAGGAATTGTAGCTATCTAAAATGTATTAGCTTCTACACAGACATCCAACAAAAGTCCAAAGACACATACCAAACAGAAGACATGATGCTAAAACATTAAAACATTATTTTTGTCCGAAGAGCATTAGGCTAAATTAGCATTGAGGAACATTCTGCAGTTCATTAATTTCTCAGGTCAGGTGATTCACATGATCAGCAGTGTTCTTTCTGTCCAATGGAGGGTGAGAATCTACAGGCCAGGCATACTTGAGAATCAGCAATCCTTTCCATAATACACACACATACTAAACCCAACAGAAAGAAAGCAGTCCTCACTAAGACCGTGACCCTTGAATTCCACTTCATTCTTCTGTGGACCACAGCCAACCAGCCAACCGGAGGAATTCACAAACATTGGCTCTGCTCAAACTGGCCAATTACAGCTCATTCTGACATGCAGTCTGAGCCATGCATGGGGAGCCACTCAATAACCTCCCTCTACAGACTGACTGTGTGGAGAGATCGATGACAGCAATATCTGATCAAACTGAGTAGAGAGAATTGGATACCGTCTTGTTTCCTAATTTGAATTCTTTATCGTCTAACACTAAGCTTTCTACATTGAATAGGCTAAAAGTTTGTTCGGTCACCATAGCACTGTCTGTAGAAAGGAATCATATCCTCAACCAACCAGCAGTTCTACTGTATTCAATACAGTACAATACAGTACAGAGAGGCCTGTACGTGGATACATTTAGACACATTATTGACTTACTCCGGCTTTTGGTGCCAGATAGAGTAGCGCATAGCCGGTTCCACAATGCATTGGTGGGCGAGTAGGCTGATTAGAGTCAATTCTCTTTCAATATGGTCACTGACCTGCCATTAAGGGATAATAAAGAGGGACTAGGGATCTTCAGTGTCCATCAGTTCCACTGATTATCACCAGTAATAGCATGGTCAAAGCAGCTGTAGTGATCAATAATCACCGTGAGAGCCATAACTTATGGAATGTTATGGTCTGACTACTGTGTCAATTTATTGCCTTCAAATTGCAGCATTAATGCAAGAAGCCTAGTACAGGGAGAGATTGAGAAAGCAGCGTGTGACCAGCTAGTGTACTGTCTGTGTGTCTGTACGTGTGTGTATGTTCGCGCGCGTGTGGAAGGCTAGTGTAGCGTAGTGCTCTAAAGTTCCACCCCTCGCTATGGGCTATCAGGCTGCATGGTGGTGGTTGATGGTCGTACCAGCAGGATTCAGTGGTCTCCCATGGAGATCCTTCATCCTCTCTCCTCCCACCCCTAACAGCCCAGACTTTCCCCTCTCCCCACGCTGTCACAGCTAATGGAAACAGACAGCTACAGAGACCAGCACTCTCTCCCCCCCTCTCGCTCTCACTCATACCACAGTCAGTTCGGAGCGCTGAGTAGGGGTTTCTCTCCCTATCCCCATCTCTCTCCCCCTCTCTCTCTCTTTCTCTCTCTCTCATACCACAGCCATTTCCTTCCTAGTGTTAAGTGCTCTGTGGATTCACTGACAGTGTGAGGGTGGGAGTTGGAAGAGAAGGGTTGGTGGGCCTATCTGGTCTCAGGAGAAATTAATAGGGATAAATGTATACTACATGACCAAAAGTATGTGGACACCTGCTTATCAAACATCTCATTCCAAAATCATGGGCATTAATATGGAGTTGGTCCACGCTTTGCTGCTATAACAGCCTCCACTCTTCTGGGAAGGCTTTCAACTAGATGTTGGAACATTGCTGCAGGGACTTGCTTCCATTCAGCCACAAGAGCATTAGTCAGGTCGGGCACAGATGTTGGGCTATTAGGCCTGGCTCGCAATCGCCGTTCCAATTCATCCCAAAGGTGTTTGATGGGGTTGAGGTCAGGACTCTGTGCAGGCCAGTCAAGTTCTAACACACCGATCTCGACAAGCCATTTCTGTATGGACCTCGCTTTGTGCACAGGGACATAGTCATTCTGAAACAGGAAAGGGCCTTCCCCAAACTGTTGCCACAAAGTTGGAAGCACAGAATTGTCCAGAATGTCATTGTATGCTATAGCGTTAAGATTTCCCTTCACTAAGGGGCTGAGCCCGAACCATGAAAAACAGCCCCGGACCATTATTCCTCCTCCACCAAACTTTACAGTTGGCACTATGCATTGGGGCAGGTAGCATTCTTCCGGCATCTGCCAAACCCAGATTCGTCCGTCGGACTGCCAGATGGTGAGGGGTGATTCATCTCTCCAGAGAACACATTCCTACTGCTCCAGAGTGTCAAGTTCTGACCTTAGTTCTTTTGTTATATGTCTTTGTTTTAGAATGGTCAGGGCGTGAGTTGGGTGGGTTGTCTATGTTAGTTTTTCTATGATTTGCTATTTCTGTGTTTGGCCTGGTATGGTTCTCAATCAGAGGCAGCTGTCAATCGTTGTCCCTGATTGAGAACCATATTTAGGTAGCCTCCTTTCTATTGTGTTTCGTGGGTGATTATTTTCTGTCTTTGTGTATGTTACCAGACAGGACTGTTTCGTTGTTTCATTTATTCACATTGTTATTTTGTACTTTTCAGTGTTCTATTGAAAGTAAGCAATATGAACACGTATCACACTGCGCATTGGTCCTCCGATCCTTCCTGCTACTCCTCCTCAGAAGAGGAAGAGGAAAACCCTTACACAGTCCAAAACGGCGAGTTTTACACCACTACAGCTGACGCTTGGCATTGCACATGGTGATCTTAGGCTTGTGTGCGGCTAATCGGCCATGGAAACCCATTTCATGAAGCTCCCGACGGACGTTGCTTCCAGAGGCAGTTTGGAACTCGGTAGGGAGTGTCTCAACACTCAGCTGTCCTGATCTGTGAGCTTGTGTGGCCTACCACTTTGTGGCTGAGCTGTTGTTCCTCCTAGACGTTTCCACTTCACAATAACAGGGCCAGCTCTAGCAGGGCAAAAAAAATTACGAACTGACTTGTTGGATTGGTGGCATCTTATGACAGTGCTACGTTGAAAGTCACTGAGCTCTTCAGTAAGGTCAGTCTACTGCCAATGTTTGCCTATTTTTTTCCTCATCAATCTACACACAATACCCCATAATGACGAAGTGAAAGTTTTATTTTTTATTTTTCTAAATCTATTACAAATGAAAAACAGAAATACCTTATTTACATACGTTTTCAGACCCTTTGCTATGAGACTCGAAATTGAAGGTGCATCCTGTTTCCTTTGATCAGCCTTGAGATGTTTCTACAACTTGATTGGAGTCCACCTGTGAAAAATGCAATTGATTGGACATGATTTCGAAAGGCACACAACTGTCTATATAAGATCGCACAGTTGACAGTCCAAGTCAGAGCAAAAACCAAGCCATGAGGTCGAAGGAATGGTCTGTAAAGCTCAGAGACAGCATTGTGTCAAGGCACAGATCTATGGAAGGGTACCTAAAAAATGAATGCAGCATTGAAGGTCCCCAAGAACACAGAGGCCTCCATCATACTTTTATTTTTATTTATTTTTTAACCATTTTTCTCCCTAATTGGTAGTTACAGTCTTGTCTCATCAGGGCAACTCCCGTACAGACTCGGGAGAGGCAATGGTTAAGAGCCGTGCGTCCTCCGAAACACAACCCAACCAAGCCGCACTGTTTCTTGACACAATGCCCACTTAACCCAGAAGCCAGCCGCACCAATGATGCAGAGGAAACACCGGACAACTGGAGACTATTTCAGCGTGCACTGCACCCGGCCCGCCACAGGAGTCACTAGTGCACAACAGGACAAGGAGATCCTTGCCGGCCAAACCCTCCACTAACCTGGAAGACGCTGGGCCAATTGTGCGCCACCCCAAGGGTCTACCGGTCGCGGTCGGCTAAGAGAGAGCCTGGACTTGAACCCAGAATCTCTAGTGGCACAGCTAGCACTGTGATGGCAGTGCCTTAGACCAATGCCCCACTCGGGAGGCCGCCTCCATCATTCTTAAATGGAAGAAGTTTGGAACCAAGACTGAACTCTTTGGCCTGAATGCCAAGCGTCACATCTGGAGGAAACCTTGCACCAACCCTACGGTGAAGCGCGGTGATGGCAGAATCATGGTGTGGGGATGTTTTTCAGTGGCAGGGACTGGGAGACTAGTCAGGATCGAGGTAAAGACAAACAGAGCAAGTACAGAGAGATCCTTGTTAAAAACCTCTCCAGAGCGCTCAGGACCTCAGACTGGGGCGAAGGTTCACCTTCCAACAGGACAACAACCTAAGGACACAGCCAAGACAATGCAGGAGTGGCTACGGGACAAGTTTCTGAATGTTCTTGAGTGGCCCAGCCAGAGCCCGGACTTGAACCTGATTGAAAATCTCTGCAGAGACCTGAAAATAGCAGTGCAGCGACGCTCCCCATCTGACCTGACAGAGCTTGAGAGGATCTGCACAGAAGAATGAGAAAAACTCCTCAAAAACAGGTGTTTCAAGCTTGTAGTGTCATACCCAATAAGGTGCTTCAACAAAGTACTGAGTAAAGGTTTTGGAAAGGTATGTAAATGTGATATTTCCGTTTTGTATTTGTAATACATTTACAAACATTTCAACAAACCAGTTTTGCTTTGTCATTGTGGAGTATTGTGTGTTGATTGACTAGGATTTTTTTTTGTATCCATTTTAGAATACGGATGAAACATAACAAAACATGCAAAAAGTCAAGGGGTCTGAATACTTTCCAAATGCACTGTATGTATAGTTGAAGTCAGAAGTTTACATACACTTAGGTTGGAGTCATTAAAACTTGTTTTTCATACCACTCCAACTATTTCTTGTTCACAAACTATAGTTTTGGCAAGTCGGTTAGGACATCTACTTTGTGCATGACACAAAGAATTTGCAAGACACAAGTAATTTTCCCAACAATTGTTTACAGACAGATTATTTAACTTATATTTCACTGTATCACAATTCCAGTGGGTCAGAAGTTTACATACACTAAGTTGACTGTGCCTTTAAACAGCTTGGAAAATTCCAGAAAATTATGTAATGGCTTTAGCTTCTGATAGGCTAATTGACATTATTTGAGTCAATTGGAGTTGTACCTGTGGATGTATTTCAAGGCCTACCTTCAAACTCAGTGCCTCTTTGCTTGACATCATGGGAAAATCAAAAGAAATGAGCCAAAACCACAGAAAAACAATTGTAGACCTCCACAAGTCTGGTTCATCCTTGGGAGCAATTTCCAAACACCTGAAGGTACCACGTTCATCTGTACAAACAATAGTACGCAAGTATAAACACCATGGGACCACACAGCCATCATACCGCTCAGGAAGGAGACGCGTTCTGTCTCCTAGAGATTAACGTACTTTGGTGCAAAAAGTGCAAATCAATCCCAGAACGACAGCAAAGGACCTTGAGAAGATCCTGGAGGAAACAGGTACAAAAGTATCTATATCCACAATAATAAAACGAGCCCTATATCGACATAACCTGAAAGGCCGCTCAGCAAGGAAGAAGCCACTGTTCCAAAACCACCATAAAAAAAGCCAGACTACGGTTTGCAACTGCACATGGGGACAAAGATCGTACTTTTTGGAGAAATGTCCTCTGGTCTGATAAAACAAAAAAAGAAGTGTTTGGCAATAATAACACTATGTTTGGAGGAAAAAGGGGGAGGCTTGCAAGCCGAAGGACACCATCCTAACCGTGAAGCACGAGGGTGGCAGCATCATGTTGTGGGGGTGCTTCGCTGCAGGAGGGACTGGTGCACTTCACAAAATAGATGGCATCATGAGAGAGGGAAATTACGTGGATGTATTGAAGCAACATCTCAAGACATCAGTCAGGAAGTTAAAGCTTGGTTGCAAAGATGTGTTCCAAATGGACAATGACCCCAAGCATATTTCCAAAGTTGTGGCAAAATGGCTTAAGGACAACAAAGTCAAGGTATTGGAATGGCCATCACAAAGCTCTGACCTCAATCCGATAGAGAATTTGTGGGCAGAACTGAAAAAGCGTGTGCGAGCAAGGAGGCCGACAAACCTGACTCAGTTACACCAGCTCTGTCAGGAGGAATGGGCCAAAATTCCCTCAACTTATTGTGGGAAGCTTGTGGAAGGCTACCCGAAACGTTTGACCCAAGTTAAACAATTTTTGGCAATGCTACCAAATAAACTCAGCAAAAAAATAAACGTCCCTTTTTCAGGACCCTGTCTTTCAAAGATAATTCGTAAAAATCTAAATAACTTCAAAGATCTTCATTGTAAAGGGTTTAAACACTGTTTCCCATGCTTGTTCAATGAACCATAAACAATTAATGAACATGCACCTGTGGAACAGTCATTAAAACACTAACAGCTTACAGACAGTAGGCAATTAAGGCCACAGTTATGAAAACTTAGGACACTAAGGAGGCCTTTCTACTGACTCCGAAAAATACCAAAAGAAAGATGCCCAGGGTCCCTGCTCATCTGCGTGAACATGCCTTAGGCAGGCTGCAAGGAGGCCTGACGACAGCAGATGTGGCCAGGGCAATAAATGTCAATGTCCGTACTGTGAGACGCCTAAGTCACCTATGGGCACAAACCCACCGTCGCTGGACCAGACAGGACTGGCAAAAAGTGCTCTTCTCTGGCGAGTTGCGGTTTTGTCTCAGCAGGGGTGATGGTCGGATTCGCATTTATCGTCGAAGGAATAAGCTTTACACTGAGGCCTGTACTCTGGAGCGGGATAGATTTGGAGGGGGAGGGTCCGTCATGGTCTGGAGCGGTGTGTCATTGCAGGCAATCTCAACGCTGTGCGTTACAGGGAAGACATCCTCCTTCCTCATGTGGCACCCTTCCTGCAGGCTCATCCTGACATGACCCTCCAGCATGACAATGCCACCAGCCATACTGCTCGTTCTGTGCGTGATTTCCTGCAAGACAGGTATGTCAGTGTTCTGCCATGGCCAGCAAAGAACCCAAATCTCAATCCCATTGAGCACATGTTGGACCTGTTGGATTGGAGGGTGAGGGCTAGGGCCATTCCCCCCAGAAATGTCCGGGAACTTGCAGTTGCCTTGGTGGAAGATTAGGGTAACATCTCACAGCAAGAACTGGCAAATCTGGTGCAGTCCATGAGAAGGAGATGCACTGCAGTACTTAATGCAGCTGGTGGCCACAGCAGATACTGACTGTTACTTTTGATTTTGACCCCCACTTTGTTCAGGGACACATTATTACATTTCTGTTAGTCACATGTCTGTGGAACTTGTTCAATTTATGTCTCAGTTGTTGAATCTTGTTATGTTCATACAAATATTTACACATGTTAATTTTTCTGAAAATAAACACAGTTGACAGTGAGAGGACATTTCTTTTTTTTGCTGAGTTGACTAATTGAGTGTATGTAAACTTCTAACCCACTGGGAATGTGATGATAGAAATAAAAGCTGAAATAAATTATTCTCTCACTATTATTCTGACATGTCACATTCTTAAAATAAAGTGGTGATCCTAACTGGCCTAAAACAGGGAATTTTGAAAAACAGAGTTGGAATGTAATTGGCTAAGGTGTAGGTAAACTTCTGATTTCAACTGTGGGTATTTTAGCAGACGACCTTATCCAAAGCAACTTACAGTAGTGAGTGTATACGATTCCATATTTGTTCATACTGGTGCCCGGTAGGAATCAAACCCACAACCCTGACATTGCAAATGCTACGCGCTACCAACTGAGCCACACTGGACCTACATAGCTCCTCTCCCACTTTCTCTCCCCATCTCTCTATTCCCTCTCTGCTCGCTCACTATCCCTTTCTCTCTTCCTAACGCTTTCCCATTAAACTTGTTCACCCCCACAGCAAAGGTTCCACAATAACGACTTAATTACAACCAGCAGACATAGAGTGGGTGTCTCACTATAGCTGCTTTGAAAAAGTACTGCATGGTGTCTGCCCCTATTTTAGACTGTCTACTCTACACTGACTCTACACTATAGAAAATAACAGAATCCTTGAAATAAACCCAGTCTTTGTGGAAAGTAACAGCTGAAACATTACTCATCCCAAGGCTTGATTAGCCATTTAGAGGTTTGAGGAAACAATGTGCACGGTCTCTGTAGTTCAAGCCAAAAGCTAAACAGATTTCTGCTATTGTAAAAACTACAAGCATATACTGAGTCTGATGTTCACACAGGATTACTTTCATTAAGTAGTGCCCTATATAAGGAATAGTAGAGTGGCATTTGGGATTAAGCCATAGAAACATGCTGGGGGTTCCCACATTTTTCAGCAAGATACTTAAGCAATAAGGCCCGAGGGGGTGTGGTATATGCCCAATTTACCACGGCTAAGGGCTGTTCCTTACCACGACACAACACGGAGTGCCTGGACACAGCTCTTAGCCGTGGTATATTGGCCATATATATAAAAAAACAGAGTTGCCTTATTACTATAATAAACTGGTTACCAATGTAATTAGAGCAGTTAAAATAAATGTTTTGTCATATATGGTCTGATATACCACTGCTGTCAGCCAATCAGCATTCAGGGCTCATTCCACCCAGTTTATAATAGACATTTGAGAATAGTCAGCTGAGAGATATAGAGTAGCCCAGAAATGATATTATTTGTAATAACACAGATTAAATGTAATGTTCCAAATAAACATTGCATTGCAGACTGTCCTATAGGCCTATCAAACTTCTGCTATTGGCAGAAATGATCAGATTCAGCAATTGGTTAATTTGATCATCCTGATGGAAGGGGATCTTTTTGGGGTTTAGACCATATCCAATAACACATCACATATATTTATTTAAACCCTTGTTTTGACCAGAGCTCTATGGGTCCTGGTGAAAAGTAGTGCACTAATAAATAAGGTTCCATTTGGGATACAGATTATGAGACCCGGCGTCGGTCAAATCTGAGTCTGCACAACTAACCTGCTGGTAGTTCTGATCCTGGGGGGTGAAGGTGTTATCGATGGGCTGGAAGTTCAGGTTGACATGAGGAAAATTGTGTAGCCAATAAGTCCACCAAGGTGCAATATAATCATCCCGTATCGAAGACATCCCGGCACTAGTTTTGTTATCCAAGATCTACAGTTCGTTTATTGTCTTTAGTAAACAGACTGCTGTTGGAAGTATCCTCATCAGTTTCGTCTTCTGTAACAAAGCAATAATAAGCTATTATTATGGAAAAGCATGCTGGATAGTGTAGACCCGTTGAAACGTACAGTAGACAAAAAATGCAGGGAAGTCGTTAAAGGAAAGCATCCCAAGATTATCTGGGAAAAATAAAATTAGCACGCCGTTTCAGCCACGGCCATCCTGTCCGCTGGTCCAGTCTTTCACATTTGAGCGATCCCACCACAGAAAATAAATGTCCCTATACGGGAGCGCGCATGAATAAGGGGCACGGGACACGAGGCGAAGGCGCGCAGAACCTGCAGGGAGCATAGACATATCCCAGGAACCTGAATGGTAGTCTAAGGAAAATAAGTAGAATGGGAAAAAGTATGGCATGGAAAGATGCAATTTATAGGCTAAAGATAGACATATTTTAATAAGATGTTATTTTTTTCTGAATGTCAAAGCAATGTATAAGCAACAAATCAAATCAACGTTTATTGGTCATGTACACAGATTTGCAGATGTTAACTCAGGTGCAGCGAAATGCTTGTGCTTCTAGCTCCAAAAATGAATGCAGTAATACCTAGCACATTTTTTTTTATTGCAAAAAACACACACAATCCGCAAAAAAAAGATACATTAAGAAGTATCAGAATGAGTAATGTCAGAAACCAGAATATATATATATATACACTGAGTGGACAAAACATTTGGAACAACTGCTCTTTCCATGACATAGACTGACCAGGTAAATCCAGGTGAAAGCGATGATCTCTTATTGATGTCACCTGTTAAATCCACTTTAATCAGTGTAGATGAAGGGGAGGAGACAGGTTAACAAATATTTTTTAAGACTTGAGACAATTGAGACATTGATTGTGTATGTGTGCCATTCAGAGGATGAATCTGCAACCCTTTCAGAGATGGCGTTCAGGGAGTATGCCAGGAGACTCCAGGACCCCCTTGACACAGCCCACACTTTCGCCAATGACCAGCTTATGAGCGCAGGTGTGAGGCAGAAAATAAACAATAATGTGCACACCTGGGGGTGGCACTCTGAGTCTGGTGAGCTGGTCTGGGTTTACAGCCCCCTGAGAAAGAAAGGTTGTTGGCAAAAGCTGGACAGTCACTGGGTGTGGTTCTGCAGGGACAAATGTCCTTGAGTGGCCCAGCCGGAGCCCAGACTTGACCCACATCAAAAATCTCTGGAGACCTGAAAATAGCTGTACAGCGACGCTCCCTATACAACCTGACAGAGCTTGAGAATCTGCAGAGAAGAATGGGAGAAACTCCCCAAATGCAGGTGTGCCAAACTTGTAGTGTCATATCCAAGAAGTCTTGAGGCTGTAATCGCTGCCAAAGGTGCTTCAACAAAGTACTTAGTAAAGGGTCTGAACACTTACGTAGATTTTATATTTCCTGTTTTTTTGAATTTTTTATAAATGAGCAAACATGCTTTGTCATTATGGGGTATTGTGTGTAGATTGATGCAGGGAAAAATTATTTAATCAATTTTAGAATAGGACTGTAAAGTAACAACATTTGGAAAGTCAAGAGGTCTGAATACTTTCCAAATGCACTGTACCTCAGAAAATTGCTTCTGTATAAGATTTGCATTTTCAATATTTGGCCAAGTCTTCAGTCTGCAATCAGCTTCTGTACATTGCCCCAGTGTTGACAGCATCCATTGTGGGTTCTCCAAAACCAGAAGAGCCAATTCCCCTATTGCGAACACCCTATATAGTATGGGGAATAGGATTCTGGTAAAATGGTTTTATATTTGGAATAGGGTGCCAATTGGGATGCAAAACTTTTTATCCAAGCAGATCACAGTGGTGAGGCGGTCTGTCTAGTCTACTTTGTTGTAGACAGTAGCCAATGCTATGGTCATTCCAACAGTGTCCGATAAACTAAAACACTGTACAATATTAATGAGCCTGCTGTAACAAACAACGTGAACGTTCTATGAAGTGGATGAGTCTTATGAGACCGATTATGATCACTATGCACTGGTCTGACAGCTGGTATAGAAATCCAGCATTTTACCCATACACTTGCATGTCTATTGTGCCATACACTGCCTGTTTTTTAGTTAATCATGCTTAAGGAATTTAGCCTGCCAAACTTAAGACTTTCAATAATGGCCACAATTAGCATGTGGACATTCACTTTCCTTACCACTCTAGCCATCAGAAGAGTTCTACAATAGCCTACATCTATTATAACATTCTTGTCCCTAAGGTATGAAATGCCATTGGGTAAACTAGTGGTGGAAAAAGTAAGATGCATGTTTACTCATACACCCAAATTTCATTGCTATCGGAAACCAGGCCCAGGTCAATTCCAGGATGAGCATAACTGTGTGAATGCTTTTTACTATACTGAACAAAAACATAGTGTTGGTCCCATGTTTCATGAACAGAAATAAAAGATGCCAGAATTGTTCCATAAGCAAAAGCTTATTTCTCTAATTTGTTTACATCCTCATTAGTGAGCATTTGTCCTTTACCATGATAATCCATCCACCTGACAAGTGCAGCATATCAAGAAGCTGATTAAACAATACACTGACGCACCTTGTGTTGGGACAATATAAGGCCACTAAAATGTGCCCAACATAATGCCACGTCTCTGGTTTAAAGAGCACATGCAATTGGCATGCTGACTGCAAGAATGCGTACTAGAGCTGTTAGTGAATTGAATGTTCGGGCCTCCCAGGTGGCGCAGCAGTCTAAGGCGCTGGTTAAGCGAGCAGTGTTAAGCCAGTGCATCTTGGCACGGTTGTTTCGGAGGATGCATGGCTTCTCAACCGTCACCTCTCCTGAGTCCGTAGGGGAGGTACAGCAATGGGACATGACTTAACTACAAATTGGAGAGGAAAAAGTGGTAAGAAATAATTGTTCATTTCTCTACCATAAGCCACCTCAGTCATTTTAGAGAATTTGTCAGTATGTTTAACCGGCATCACAACCGCAGGTAACCACGCCAGCCCAGGACCTCCACACCCGGCTTCACTTGTGGGATTGTCTGAGACCAGCCACTCGGACAGCTGATGAAACTAGATTCTCCATTAAAGCCCTTCTGTAAAAAAAATGTTTTTAAAACTCACTTTGATTGGCTGGACCTGGATCTCAAGTGGGCGGGCCTATGCTCCCCCAGACCGGTTGTGTGAAATGAATTTCTTGCAATTGACTGATTTCCTTATTTGAACTGTAACTCAGGTCGGCAAGAGATTAGATAGGTGTAAGCAGTCACCACGCTAGTAGCCACCAATTGCGATCTGATTACATAATTTCTGGAGTATTGGGCCCATCTGTAGTCAGTAACTTTGATTTGACAACTCCACAGATCCATGCATTTCTTATTTTTAGGGCCAGTTTTCCAGACAACGAGTAAGCCTAGTCCTAGACTAAAGAGTATTTTCCATTTGAGAATCTTAATTGAAAGCACTCCAAAATCCAGGAGTAGGCTTCATCTGTCTGGGAAACCAGCCCTTTAAATGAATCCATAGTAACTTAATTGGGCATACATTCACTAATGCCTTGTTCCAATTACGAGCCACAAAGCATTTACATATGTACTGTAGTGGCACAACATAACCAAGACAAAATGGTTTTCCTCTTTTTATTACAATTCACTGTACACAAAGATGGTCCTCTACTTGAGCTCCTTCACAGCCAGACCTGAAGAGAGAAATGAGAGAGATGGTTAAAAACTACATGTGCATTGTGTCCATCCTCACTGCATACTTTCAGTGGTAAAGTTACAAATGAACTATTTAATGATTAGAAACACTAGTGTTCAGGAAAGAGTAGAATGCTTAATCTCTAGATTTGGTATTGATATTTGACAACTTGAGGCAAGCAGTGTTTCTATCAGAACCCATCCCCCCTAAAAATCTATTTTTCCATTTTGTCCCGATTGACAGCTCAAAACATTTAGGCATACACATGTCAGTGAACCGGTGGAACTCAATTTCTGATAGTCGAAATCAAGCACTAGGCCCATCCTTATTCTAGCAAGCGTGTAAATGCACCACTAGCACCAAGCAGCATGTAGTGTTTGGACAACTTGCACAACAACCAATAGGATTACTTCATAACCACATTCAATTTGTAACCACTATGCATTGACAAGATACACATCTTTAGACCGGACATTGTCACTACTCTTTGGGACCACGGTCTTTCTAGACGTACCTATGAAACGCAAGATGCATCTGTTTTACTATCCCAACACAATTAACCACATTCCATGTGATGAAAGATGAGAATCTCACCTGGGGGCAGGGACTGCTTCAGCTTCTCGGCCTTCTCCTTGTCCGTGATGACGAGGGTGTACAGGTACCTGCTGCAACGCACCTTGAACTTGACATTTTCCTTGTTCTTCTTGATCTTTACGGCTGTGGGACAACAGATGAATCTGAACATTCAACACCATGGTTTGCAGTTGGAATTTCAATGCAAAATACTATGTGGGTGTAGAAATCAAATTAGTCACATGCTTCGTAAACAGTGAAATGCTTACTTAAATTACTATAAATACCATCAGCTTTAGTCCGTGAGAAAAGTCAGAAGAGCAGAGTAGTGGGCAACAACGCAGTACTTACACTTGGCATCCTTCCTTCTTGCTGTAAGCAGGAAATCTTTTATTTCTTCAATTTTGCGTGGCTAAAATAAAACAGGGAAGAATAAGTACACAGCAGCTATACCATTTTCTGCAGCAACTAATCACCCAACCAGAGGTAACCTCAAGGTAAGGAAGGACCTTAACACGGCATGATAACTAGCTATGTTAGCAATGTGGTTAACTAGCCATGGGGAGAATACCTAAGTAAAAGTAATATGAAGATTGTCAGTGGACCGGTGGAACTAAAGATTCTGGTTAAATCGAAAATTAGCACTAGGTCCATCCTTATTCTGGCAAGCGTGTAAATGCATCACATGCACGAGACAGCCTGTGATGTTTGGACAACTTGCGAAGACATGCTCTACTAACTAGGACATGGCTGACAGATATGCCTTTCAATACAAATTATTACCGCTGGATTTGTTGACATTTCAGTTCACGTTAACGAAAGACATTACACCACCTCAGTTTGTTAGTTAACAATGTACTAACGTTGGCTACCGTTAAGGCCGCACCGGCTGTGGCCCGTACAAGCGATTAGCCTACTCGGCTAGCTACCGTAACTAGCTGTGCCAACACGGCAAAGATGTATTAGCGGTAACGTTATGCCCATTTTCGTTAATCCACACTAGGTTAACGAAATGTTGTTTATCGTGCAATTATAGATATATAAATGTAGCGAAAACGGTCCTCACCATCTTGCCGTGTTTGTGGACTGAAGCCTGGAACACGGAAGAAATACAAGGGTTAGTATACATATATTTAAAGTCAAATAACAATCAATGGAAACCAAATAACTGCGGAATTATGTGGACTAATGTTTCTAAAATCATTGTTGAATTATTTCGTGGACGTATTTGTCAGTTATAAGAAGGATGAATAATGATTTTACTTTCCATTCTGTATGTATGGAAAATGTGCAACTTACACAGCCTGCAAGAGAGGGGATGAAGAGGGTGGAACTTCCGCTGACGCAATCTTTATAGTCAAGTTACGGCGACTCATGGAGGACAAATGTAATACGGACTACTTTCCCCAAAGAGTATGGATATACTGATATGTCTTTCCGTTCTAACAACGGGAGTTGTTGTCCACAAAGCGACACTGTCCTGATTATTCGATGACGGTTGTTGACGTCAACCGCCGGTATTCAATGGCGAGACGCTATGCTACTAGCCTCATGAAATTAATAGCATAGCCATTTCGAGACAACTCCTATATAACGTTTTTTTTCTTCTCACAGTTGCTGTGATGTCACGTATCCTACTTATATCAGTACACTCCTAACAATTTAAGCATAACGAAACTTCAATTCGACCAAATAAGCCATACATGTTTTTGTTGGCCAAATTCGACACTCACATTGACCTCCATACAAAAACTCCGTGATTGGTGGGCGAAACAACGAAAAAACACCACCTGCTGGAAGGAGACAGATTATTTCTGCCAAATTGGGCCTCTTCCTTTTTGCTTTCTCTTTCACAAATGTATCCTTACCTAAACATTAAAGCGGAACTGATAGCATTTGAACTGCTTGGCAGATATGAAACTAACAGACAATCATAATATCAGTCACATATATCAAATTCCCTGTTTATGTTACAAAACAAGCTTCATGGGAGGTTTTGAAAACTCTGGCTAGCTATCTACTCTGATTTCAGAGCACTCTTGTCCGAGTGTGCCAGAGCACAGAATAACTGATGAATTTACCAACACCTATCACCTGTTGAATATGACCGGTGTCAGTAAACATAGGCAAAAAATGTAATAGTTAGTCATGGACACTCTATATAACATGTTAACAGCCTAACCAGCTCTGCTAGGGCAAATAAAATGGTCAGTGAGGTGTTCTTTCATTTGTGTCTGGAAGTAGCTAGTACACCGTATGCACTGTCAGGCAATTATGATGGCCAACTAGCTGAAAAAGTTTGAGAGTTTGAGTGAATAGTGAAGGCCATCATTGTAAATAATAATTTGTTCTTAACTGACTTGCCTAGTTAAATAAAGGTCTAAAAATAGAACTGTAAAGTTCCCAAATATAAGAGGACTCCCGTGGTATTTAGCTACATGTTTGCAGAAATACATTAAAGTGTATTTTGTGACTTTTGTCAAATGAATTCTAATGATCTAAAGCCGTGCTGTTGCAACTGAACTGCCTGCGTGTAAACCCACATTCCAGTTCAAAGTGAATGATGGCAGGCCTTTGTGTCACGCCCTGGCCTTAGTTATCTTTGTTTTCTTTATTATTTTGGTTAGGTCAGGATGTGACATGGGGGATTTATGTGTTTGTCTTGTCTAGGGGTTTTGTAAGTTTATGGGGCTGTTCCCGTTCTAGGTAATTGTATGTCTATGGTTGCCTAGATTGGTTCTCAATTAGAGGCAGCTGTCTATCGTTGTCTCTGATTGGGAACCATATTTAGGCAGCCATATTCTTTGGGTATTTTGTGGGTGATTGTTTCCTGTGTCAGTGTTTGTGCCACACGGGACTGTTTTTGTTTTTTTCACGGTTCTTGTTTTGTAGTTGTGTTCATGTTGAGTTTTCCTATTAAAACCATGGACACTTACCACGCTGCATTTTGGTCCGATCCTTGTTTCACCTCTTCAGAAGAGGAAATCTGCCGTGACACTTTGTGGCAAATTACTTTTTTGCATATGGCTACTGTACCTCTGAATGGATATGGCGCACCGGTCTGCGTAGACTCCGGTCCTGGATGAGACAGATGTTTTCATTAAGTTGTATTTACTGCAATATCTATTAATTGTCCAAATGCTAGGCCACTTTCCTCCTCTATATTGCTATAGATTTTTTTTTAAAGTGTCATATTCTTCCTGGGGGTGTATATGAACATATTTTAAGAAGATTTCATGTTGCTAAGATGCTGTCAGTTCCACTTTAATAATTGTGTTCGTAATGGCATACTATCATACTGTATACTACATACAGTACTATTAGTTATTGTGAGTATACTTCAAGTGAAAAAATAATAATTTTGGCTGAGTGTATTACTGCTTTGCCAATGTAGAAATGTGATGCTGTTGCCAGGAAACCTCTTTCAAGCTTAACATTGAGCAAGATAGATAGCTATAACATTGTGCGAGACAGTCTTAAAAAGTACACATCAACCAGTTTACCATTATAAGATCGATAGCTAGCACCGTAGTTTGTTTTCTTGTCCATGGTTATCTGTCTGTCTGCGCAACTTCAAGATTTCCACCAAGGACGTAGCCTCCGATTATCACTCTCCCTCGCTTGGGCAAGGGACATTCATTAAGGCACCCATTGGATGTGACGATGTAGAACGTCATTGAAGGCCACAGGGTTTAGGGCTGAGGGCTGTCTACTTTGAGTTTGGACTGCAGTTGTGGATCATATCTTGTGTCTTACAATGACACCCAATGTGAGGCGACCTCTCATGGGGGAGGAGGTCAAAGGGGGGGGAATGTAGCGGACATGAGTTGGTCATGGTCACATGATGAGGTAGCCCCGTATGCGAACTTCAAAACCAGTGTCTGCCTTCACCCCAATAGGGAATTTTGTCTTGGTTCACCGGAGCCAGACATGTATAGCCATTGTGAAGGAAATGTTTTGTGAGTGAGCATATGTGTATGTCCTCGGAAAGTATTCAGAACCCTTGACTTTTTCCACATTTTGTTACGTTACAGCCTTATTCTAAAATTTTTTTTTTTTTTTTACTCAGCAATCTACATACAATACCCCATAATGACAATGTGAAAACAGGTTTTTATAAACTGTTGCAAATTGATCTTATTTACATAAGTATTCAGACCTGATTCAAAATTGAGTTCAGGTGCATCCTGGTTCCATTGATCATCCTTGAGATGTTTTTACAACTTGATTGGTCTCCAACTGTGGTAAATTCAATTGATTGAACATGATTTGCAAAGGCACACACCTGTCTATATACGCTCCCACAGTTGTCACTGCATTTCAGAGCAAAAACCAAGCCATGAAGTCGAAGGAATTGCCATTGAGGCACAGATCCTGGGAAAGGAACCAAAAAATTTTCGCAGCATTGAAGGTCCCTAAGAACACAGTGGCCTCCTTCATTCTTAAATGGAAGAAGTTTGGAACCACCTAGACTCTCCCTAGAGCTGGCAGCCAGGCCAAAGTGAACAATCAGGGGAGAAAGGCTTTGGTCAGGGAGGTTAACAAGAACCCGGTGGTCACTCTGACAAAGCTCTAAAGTTCCTCTGTGGAGATGGGAGAACCTTCCAGAAGGACAATCATTTCTGCAGCACTCCACTAATCAGGCCTTTATGGTAGAGTGGCCAGAGTGAAGACACTCCTCAGTAAGACACATGACAGCCCACTTGGAATTTGCCAAAAGGCACCTAAAGACTCTCAGACCATAAGAAACAAGATTCTCTGGTCTGATGAAATGAAGATATAACTCTTTAGCCTGAATGCCAAGCATCACGTCTGGAGGAAACCTGCCACCATCCCTACTGTGAAGCATGGTGGTGGCAGCATCATGCTGTGGGGATGTATTTCAGTGGGAGGGACTGGGAGGCTAGTCAAGATTGAGGCAAAGCTGAACGGTGCAAAGTACAGAGATCCTTGATGAAAACCTGCTCCGGAGCACTCAGGTCCTTGGACTGGGGCGAAGATTCATCTTCCAACAGGACAATGACCCTAAGCACACAGCCAAGACAATGCAGGAGTGCCTTCGGGACAAGTGTTCTTGAGTGGTCCAGCCAGAGCCCGGACTTGAACCAGATTGAAGATCTCTGGAGAAACCTGAAAATAGCTGTTCAGCAATGCTCCCTATCCAACCTGACAGAGCTTGAGAGGATCTGCAGTGAAGAATGGGAGAAACTGCCCAAATACAGGTGTGTCAAGCTTGTAGTGTCATACCCAAGAAGAATTGATGCTGTAATCCTGCCAAAGGTGCTTTAACAAAGTACTCAGTAAAGGTTCTGAATACTTATGTAAATGTAATATTTAAGTTAGAAATGTTTGCTAATTTATAAAAAATGTCAAACAACCTGTTTTTGCTTCGTCATTATGGGGTATTCTGTTTAGATTGATGAAAAAAACGGTTTAATATATTTTAGAATAAGGCTGTAACGTAGCAAAATGTGGAAAAGGTCAAGAGGTGTGAATACTTTCCCAAGCCACTGTAATTCTGAATAACCTATATCCATCAGGGAATCCTCAAAAGTTTCTCTCTTCACGGCCAGTGAAGTATTAACTGGTGCTGCTGGTCATTTAAATACCACAGCAGAGGACTACATGACTGCAGCTGAACTGGTGGGGGATTCAGATCTAAAAGAGATTCACAATTTTCTTAACTGACAATCATACCGCTAAACAGACTGAATGAGTGTGTAAGGCCTAGATTCAATCAGGTCAATTGTTAACCAGTGATAGGCGACACCCGCGTAGCTGATGTATTGGAGGTGTCTGAAGTGTAACTGTGTTGGATCTGTCAAATCGGTAAGCAGCTGCTCTTGATCATTGTCATGAAACTACACCATCCTACTCACGTTACAAGTTCAGAAGGAGAAGTCTAGGCTACATACCCATAATTACGCTCAACATGAAAAATCATGAAACTAAATAATGAGGGTTTCTATCATCCTAATGGAGGTGTAGATTACGTCTCACATTCCACTGTTTGAACTTGTAAACAGGGCATGAGATTTGTGTTAATGCGACTCCGTGCAGCCAATACCAACGTCCGCTTTAGAGATAATGCCAGGAGCCGCTTGTGGATTTGACAGCTCTAACACAGTTCCACCTCTACCACCGCCAAAACAACCAACTAAGACACCTCCAAAACAACCGCTAGGCGGATGTCGGCTAAAGCGGATGTGATTGAAGTGAGGGAAGTCCCTCAAGTGAGGGAGAGTATGCATGTCTGTATGCACTTATGTAATAATTACCTGTATCACCTGTCGCGGCCGGTGTAGCAGGCACAGGGGCAGACGACTGCAGCTGTGAGGGCTGTGGTTGAGCTAATAGGGGTGTCCGATCTAAAAGAGAGAGGCACAATTTTCTTAAGTGAAAATAATTATACAACAAAACAGAATGAGTGATAGAGTGAGTGTGTATACGTGTGTGTGATAATTACCTGGACCACATCACACTGCTTCAGGTCTACAAGCCTATGGAAGTCCCAGCTTGCCACTGCAGGCCAGGAGCAGCTTGGTGGAAACACGGTTACCGGTCACCCACAAAGCCTGGTTGGCAGATCTGAAAGACAGGCACAATATTATTTTAATGACAAAGCCTTAACTCCACACTAACCTAAATTAAGTGTGTGTGATTGTAACTTCTGTGTTATTGTGACTTAGAAGTGTCAACCTGACCATATCCTTGTAGTTGAACATTCAGTGATTAGCTTTGTAAAAAATTACTATCAACAGTGTACATTAAAAAGGATATCAAATATTCAGATCTGGATTGACAAGTAGGCTAAATCATGTGAAGTTACAAACCTATAGGGCTTAGTCTACACTTAAATAAAATATGCAGGACCTGAGCTCTAGGATCATGCCTCAGGACAACCTGGTCTGATGACTCCTGGCTATCCTTGTCTCCAGTCCACCTAGTCGGTTCAGATCCAGTCTCTGCAGTTACTGTCTACGGCTATGGAACCCTGACCTGTTCAGGACACACCGGAAGTGCTACCATGTCCCAGACCTGCTGTTTGATCCTGTCTCTCTCTACTGGACCTGCTGTCTCAACCGCTAAATGCTCAGCTATGAAGAGCCAACTGGAATTTACTCCTGAGGTGCTGAACTATTTCACCCTCTAGATTGTGGAGGCTGTCTCCGTGGCACATGCCCACTCCACCAGGGGTCTGGCAGGGTCTTGGCCGTTGTTTAAAGGGTTGACTATAGGAGATATTTGTGCTGCGGTGAGTTGGGCATCACCACACACTTTTGTGAGGTTCTATCAGTTGGAAGTCACTGCTTCCAGTGTAGCCCACAGGGTGCATATGGCTGGGACAGACTGTCACATCTGGCGGGGTCAGGTCTGGGTGGTCTGCCATGGGTCGTTTTCATTTAGCATACGTTGGGGTCGACTTGGGAAGTGATTATACACTACATGGACAAAAGTATGTGGAGACCTACTCGTCAAACATTTTGTTCCAAAATCATGGGCATTAATATGGAGTTGGTCCTCCCTTTCCTGCTCCAGAGTCCAATGGCGACAAGCTTTACACCACTCCAGCCGACGCTTGGCATTGCGCATGGTGATCTTAGGCTTGTGTTCGGCTGCTCGGCCATGGAAACCCATTCCAATGAGCTCCAGACAAACAGTTCTTGTGCTGAAGTTGCTTCCACAGGCAGCTTGGAACTCAGAAGTGAGTATTGCAATTAAGGACAGACAATTTTTACTCGCTACATTCTTCAGCACTCGAAGGCCTCTTTCAGGTGAGCTTGTGTGACCTACCACTACCCACCGGCTGAGCAGTTGCTGCTCCTAGCCCTTTCCACTTCACAATAACAGCACTTACAGTTGACCGGGGCAGCTCTAGCAGGGCAGAAATTTGGCAAACTGACTTGTTGGAAAAGTGGCATCCTATGACAGTGCCACGTTGAAAGTCACTGGAAATAATTACCTGTTGTAGGTGTCTAATTTGTATTTAGTGCCCAAACTACTGTGGTAATATAAGCATGTTCAATTGAATTTTCCCCCTAAAATGATAGATAATCTGATATACACTACCGGTCAAAAGTTTTAGAACACCTACTCATTCAAGGGTTTTTCTTTATTTTTACCATTTTCTACATTGTAGAATAATAGTGAAGACATCAAAACTATGAAATAAAATAGCATGAAATACACCTATATGCACTTGTTAACGGTAAATCAAAACATTGTATAAATGGGAACATTACCTGACTAAATATAGAATTGGCTTTCCAGATGTAGGCCCATGTGGACACCTGTGCCAGTGGAACGCGCACTAACTCCATGTACCAGAGATACACAAACAGTATAGCACAAATGAAAAATATGTTTATTGCATATTTAAATGCTTGCCATGCGTAAGTAGGTTGAATGCACCAATCGTTTGAATGATTTAAGAGGGCAGTTATCTTTTATCTTTGTATTAACACAAGTGTCAAGACAGATCATTCACTGGTTTGCAGTCAAAAACAGTCTTCTAGTAAGCCTCAGTCTAAGTGCGGTAGGTACTCATATCTTCATAGTTGAGATGATGAGAGTGAAAGTAATCACATTTTTAGTTTAGAAGCCAGAGTGTACAGTTTATAGCCCAATCATATAAGCAAACCATATAACCAAATCTGTGCATCAGAACTGCATCATATTTGTCCTGTCTTGTTGGTGTGATTGAATTACGTTTTCTTCTACTGCTTTTACTTCCTCATTCTGTATAGAGTTTTCTGTGCATTGTTTCAATGTATTCATTTTGTCCCTTGCGCTCTCAATAACGTACTGTATGTATGCAAATTAGCTACATACCTACAAATAGGGCTATTTACAGGAATTACTATTTCAGTAGCCTATTTTCAATTAGCATATTTTAAACAATGGGTTTGTCAAGGAGTTCATCCTGACATAGTAGCCTTGAAAATCCTGTGAAATTCCCCCCAACCCCAGCTCTTCCATAAATCTATTCCATCTAGATCTATTAATAAGCCCTACCAGTTCAACGGTGCTGTTCTGTATTCGTGAGTTCAAGTATGATGTACCCCCCCCCCCCCTCTGTCAATCATGTACATCTTCTGTCTCTCTATGGGTTGGAGTGAGAGGGTTGTCTTTAATGGTGTGAGTTTAACTGACACCTTAGTGTGTCTCTGCGGGGACATACACTCTGCACTATCGGAGTGTCTATGTCCCAAATGACTCAAAAATAGTGCACTATAAAAGGGAATAGGGTACCATTTGGGATGCATTCAGACAACACTGCCTGGTCTACTTAATTAACACAGAGGCTAGTATACTGATATATCAGCCTATCAGCCCACGTACACAGGTCAGGCCCATATACCCCCCCCTCCCATTGTTTGTAGAATAAGGAAATTATTTTCAATCTTTTTTCAAATGTACTCCTACCTCTGTGTCAAGCGATGCAGGGCTATGTAGGTTGAGATTCATAATCATAGCACAATCAGCTAAATAGAAAACTATTAAAATAATTTCTGGTATTGATGTCTAGCTCCTCACTGTTATTTTCGATTTTCTTAGTTTTTACCATTTCGAAGAGCATTGAATTGGATGCAAGTCAGGGGTATTCTATAATTTCCTTCTCATTAAAGAGACCAAAACAGATTGTTATCCCAGCAAGACACAACAATTGTTGCCTGCTGAGAAAACAATATAATTTTCATACAATAATTCCTTTAATTCTGTTTGTCCTCCATTTCTGTTTCATGCTTGGTGAGTGAGACAACATACATGTGCCATGCAGTTCTAGATAACTAACAGCAGAGGGCACTAACCCATCATGAATGGAGTGACATGATTCTCAATGCGAAACATGGGTGGCACTGTCTACCCATGTACACTGTATCATATCAATGGCTGTGTTTACACAAGCAGCCTAATTACAATATTTTCCCACTAATTGACATTTTTACCAATCAGACCAGATCTTTTGCCAATAATTGGGGAAAATATCAAAATTTGTCTGCCTGTATTAAATACAGCCAATCGGCTTGGTGGTCACATCTTTTTGACATATAATCAAATGTGAAAATTAGATGGAGTAATTTCTGAAGGACAGAGGCTGTGTTGACACAGGCAGCACAATTCAGTTTTTTTTTCTCACTATTTGGTCTTTTGACCAATCACGTCAGATCTTTTCACATCAGAACTTTTTCAGAGTTGATGTGATTGGTCAAAAGACCAATCAGTGAAAAAAATATCCGAATTGAGCTGCCTGGCCTGGGTAAACGCAGCCAGACAGTTGGGACTGTTCTTTCAATTTGATATAGGGCATTATCAAGATGAAATAACACAATGCTATTTAAAATCAAATCAAATCAAATTTTATTTGTCACATACACATGGTTAGCAGATGTTAATGCGAGTGTAGCGAAATGCTTGTGCTTCTAGTTCCGACAATGCAGTAATAACCAACAAGTAATCTAACTAACAATTCCAAAACTACTGTCTTGTACACAGTGTAAGGGGATAAAGAATATGTACATAAGGATATATGAATGAGTGATGGTACAGAGCAGAATAGGCAAGATACAGTAGATGGTATCGAGTACAGTATATACATATGAGATGAGTATGTAAACAAAGTGGCATAGTTAAAGTGGATAGTGATACATGTATTACATAAGGATACAGTCGATGATATAGAGTACAGTATATATGTATGCATATGAGATGAATAATGTAGGGTAAGTAACATTATATAAGGTAGCATTGTTTAAAGTGGCTAGTGATATATTTACATCATTTCCCATCAATTCCCATTATTAAAGTGGCTGGAGTTGAGTCAGTGTGTTGGCAGCAGCCACTCAATGTTAGTGGTGGCTGTTTAACAGTCTGATGGCCTTGAGATAGAAGCTGTTTTTCAGTCTCTCTGTCCCAGCTTTGATGCACCTGTACTGACCTCGCCTTCTGGATGATAGCGGGGTGAACAGGCAGTGGCTCGGGTGGTTGATGTCCTTGATGATCTTTATGGCCTTCCTGTGACATCGGGTGGTGTAGGTGTCCTGGAGGGCAGGTAGTTTGCCCCCGGTGATGCGTTGTGCAGACCTCACTACCCTCTGGAGAGCCTTACGGTTGTGGGCGGAGCAGTGATACAGCCCGCCAAGATGCTCTCGATTGTGCATCTGTAGAAGTTTGTGAGTGCTTTTGGCGACAAGCCGAATTTCTTCAGCCTCCTGAGGTTGAAGAGGCGCTGCTGCGCCTTCTTCACGATGCTGTCTGTGTGGGTGGACCAATTCAGTTTGTCTGTGATGTGTATGCCGAGGAACTTAAAACTTACTACCCTCTCCACTACTGTTCCATCGATGTGGATAGGGGGGTGTTCCCTCTGCTGTTTCCTGAAGTCCACAATAATCTCCTTAGTTTTGTTGACGTTGAGTGTGAGGTTATTTTCCTGACACCACACTCCAAGGGCCCTCACCTCCTCCCTGTAGGCCGTCTCGTCGTTGTTGGTAATCAAGCCTACCACTGTTGTGTCGTCCGCAAACTTGATGATTGAGTTGGAGGCGTGCGTGGCCACGCAGTCGTGGGTGAACAGGGAGTACAGGAGAGGGCTCAGAACGCACCCTTGTGGGGCCCCAGTGTTGAGGATCAGCGGGGTGGAGATGTTGTTGCCTACCCTCACCACCTGGGGGCGGCCCGTCAGGAAGTCCAGTACCCAGTTGCACAGGGCGGGGTCGAGACCCAGGGTCTCGAGCTTGATGACGAGCTTGGAGGGTACTATGGTGTTGAATGCCGAGCTGTAGTCGATGAACAGCATTCTCACATAGGTATTCCTCTTGTCCAGATGGGTTAGGGCAGTGTGCAGTGTGGTTGAGATTGCATCGTCTGTGGACCTATTTGGGTGGTAAGCAAATTGGAGTGGGTCTAGGGTGTCAGGTAGGGTGGAGGTGATATGGTCCTTGACTAGTCTCTCAAAGCACTTCATGATGACGGAAGTGAGTGCTACGGGGCGGTAGTCGTTTAGCTCAGTTACCTTAGCTTTCTTGGGAACAGGAACAATGGTGGCCCTCTTGAAGCATGTGGGAACAGCAGACTGGTATAGGGATTGATTGAATATGTCTGTAAACACACCGGCCAGCTGGTCTGCGCATGCTCTGAGGGCGCGGCTGGGGATGCCGTCTGGGCCTGCAGCCTTGCGAGGGTTAACACGTTTAAATGTTTTACTCACCTCGGCTGCAGTGAAGGAGAGTCCGCATGTTTTTGTTGCAGGCCGTGTCAGTGGCACTGTATTGTCCTCAAAGCGGGCAAAAAAGTTATTTAGTCTGCCTGGGAGCAAGACATCCTGGTCCGTGACTGGGCTGGTTTTCTTCTTGTAGTCCGTGATTGACTGTAGACCCTGCCACATACCTCTTGTGTCTGAGCCGTTGAATTGAGATTCTACTTTGTCTCTGTACTGACGCTTAGCTTGTTTGATAGCCTTGCGGAGGGAATAGCTGCACTGTTTGTATTCGGTCATGTTGTTTATACTGTATTGAAAAGAGTAAAGTAATTATTACCTTGAACAATCTGCTCCTATTGGATTCATGAACTGTAAACGAGCCAGTCTTTTAGAATTGCATTTACAAATAGCTTCAGCGCATATTTTGGAAAAAGCCATCAATTGTGACTTTGCTAATGCTCTCAGTAGGCTAGACTGGGTTTACACAGGCAGCCCAATTCTCATATTTCTCCACTAATTATTTATTTGACTAATCAGATCAGCTCTTTTGCAAATAATTGGGCAAAGGTCTTAACTTTTTTCTCTCCCTTATTTGGTATTTTGACCAATCAGATCAGCTCAGAAAAATATAAAATATGAAAAGATCTGATGTGATTGCTCAAAAGACCAATAAAATAAAAAATCTATCAGTCTTCGGGCCAGATTCAGATCTTTGCACTACCTCTCACAGTACTGCCCACCACCAACATATCTTATTGTGAAAACTGGAAATAATTACCTATTGTAGGAGTCTAATTGGTATTTAGTGGCAAAACTACTGTGGTAATATAAGCATGTTCAATTGAATTATGCCCATAAAATGATAGATAATCTGATATACACTACCGGTCAAAAGTTTTAGAACACCTACTCATTCAAGGGTTTTTCTTCATTTTTTTTACTATTTTCTACATTGTATAATAATAGTGAAAACATCAAAACTATGAAAAAACACATATGGAATCATGCAGTAACCATAAAAGTATTAAATAAATTAAAATATATTTTATATTTGAGATTCTTCAAATAGTCATCCTTTGCCTTGATGACAGCTTTGCACACTCTTGGCATTCTCTAAAACAGCTTCATGAGGTAGTGCATTTCAATTAACAGGTGTGCCTTGTTAAAAGTTTATTTGTTTGAGCCCATCAGTTGTGTTGTGACAAGCTAAGGGTGGTATACAGAAGATAGCCCTATTTGGTAAAATACCAAGTCCATATTATGGCAATAACAGCTCAAATAAGCAAAGAGAAATTACATTCCATCATTACTTAAAGGCATGAATGTCAGACAATCTGGAAAATGTCAAGAATTTTGAAAGTTTCTTCAAGTGCAGTCACAAAAACCATCATGAAACTGGCTCTCATGAGGACCGCCACAGGAATGGAAGATCCAGAGTTTCCTCTGCTGCAGAGGATAAGTTCATTAGAGTTACCAGCCTCAGAAATTGCATCCCAAATAAATGCTTCACAGAGTTCAAGTAACAGACACATCTCAACATCAACTGTTCAGCGGAGACTGTGTGAATCAGGCCTTCATGGTTGAATTGCTGCAAAGAAACCACTACTAAAGGACACAAATACGAATAAGAGTCTTGCTTGGGCCAAGAAATACAAGCAACGGACCTTAGACCGGTTGAAATGTGTCCTTTGGTCTGATGAGTCCAAATTGGAGATTTTTGGTTCCAACAGCCATGTCTTTGTGAGATACGTTGTGGGTGAACGGATGATCTCCATATATGTATTTCCCATCGTAAAGCATTGAAGAGGAGGTGTTATAGTGTGAGGTTGCTTTGCTGGTGACACTGTCTGTGATTTATTTAGAATTCAAGGCACACTTAACCAGCATGGCTACCAGAGAAATCCGCAGCGAAACGCCATCCCATCTGGTTTGGGCTTAGTGGGACTATCATTTGTTTTTCAACAGGATAATGACCCAACACACCTCCAGGCTGTGTAAGGGCTATTTTACCAAGAAGACGAGTGATGGAGTGCTGCATCAGATGACACGGCCTCCACAGTTCCCGACCTCAAGCAAATTGAGATGGTTTGGGATAAGTTGGATCGCAGAGTGAAGGAAAAGCAGCCAACAAGTGCTCAGCATATGTGGGAACTCCTTCAAGACTTTTGGAAAAGTATTCTAGGTGAAACTGGTTGAGAGAATGCCAATAGTGTTCAAAGAATTTCAAATATATTTTTTATTTATTTACACTTTTTTGATTACTACATGATTCCATATGTATTATTTCATAGTTTTGATGTCTTCACTATTCTTCTACAATGTAGAAAATAGTAAAAATAAATAAAAACCCTTGGATGAGTAAGTGTTCTAAAATCTTTGACCGGTAGTGTACACTATGCACTGTATCAATAACACTATCTTATTCATAAGCAGTGACATGGAGTGAATGATATTAGCTGGGAGGTCCTTCCTTTAACAGTAGACATGTAAAGCGTGGATGATAGAGTTCCTAGTCTCAACCTCCTGTAACAAAGACATTGTAGATAATGATATACATTATTTCCCCGGCTGTAGACCTACGGGTGGGGTGGGTCCGGGACGGAGACAGCAGGGGGAGTTCTGGATGAGAGGTAATGAGTAATGCTGAGGACGGCTCCGTCATTAATCATGGTTTGGTCACACAGTGGACGACCGACGCCACAACGGCGAATGAGAATAAGGGAAGGAGGTTCATGGAGCCATCATCATTGGATTCAGATGAATTCAGTCATAAATGAAACATCGACTCTGTAAAATAGTGCCAGACCCAAACAGTCTATTTGGATGAGCGAGAGTGCTGGTTGTGAATGTTCTGTAACCCTCAAGAAAACTTTTACAGTGTTATTTATTAGATATGAGGAGATGAAGGGGGCTGAGTATTAAAAACAACACAGTGCTTCCATGTCATTGAAGTTCTCCTCTAGCTCTGCATACAGGGACTGTTGGAGTAGAGTACCTCATACACTATCCAGCTCTCTCTCAACTTCCTTAATCTCTGTAAATATTGATTGAATCGATTGGTCAAATATCGATCCTCTTCCACTGGCCTTATCAGAGGCAAACTAAATTGTAATCAACATTTATAGATGAGTGAGATTACTGAAGGTCTGAGTGACTGATCACTTTGGCAACATCTCCATTTGGACTAGCTCTGCTTGTTGTGGCCGTGTTTTGGTTTTTCCAGGTTTCTGTGATTTGAACCAGTAGCCTGTGGTGCTGAACAGAAGAGTTGCATACTACATCCCTCAGTATTTGCATCCCAAATGGCACCCTATCTCCTATTTGGTGCACTACTTTTGACCAGATGGCCATTTTGGGGGACCAGAGGGCCCTTTGGGATGCAGTGTTACCCCTCTCCCTCACTCTGCTCTGGCTCCTGTAAGATTGGTAATCTTGGTCTGTCTTCCAGAGTATATCTGACTGAGGCCTACAGGTACCTGCCTGGGTTTGGACCTCCAAAGTGCCTGCTTACCTCCCTTTCTCTCCTCCTTACCCTCCCACCTGTCTGCAGTGGTGATTTTAGCATGTAAATCTTGGTGGGGCAAACTACACAACACTAAACAATACATTCATTGTACTATAATGGTGATAGACGGTGCCCACAAACTGTTAGGGCCTGTCCCAACAGCAGAGCTTTCTTTTCAGCACCACAGAGTGAATCCTTACCACTGCTATACTAGGCTATAAGTGGAGCCTTGAATGGCACTTAACCAGAATGGCTACCGCAGCATTCTGCAGCGATACACCAACCCATCTGGTGGGACAATCATTTGTTTTTCAACAGGACAAGGACCCAACACACCTCCAGGCTGTGTAAGGGCTAAGGAGAGTGATGGAGTGCTGCATCAGAGGATCTGGCCTCCACAATTACCTGACCTTAACCCAATTGAGATGGTTTGGGATGTGTTGGAACGTAGAGTGAAGGAAAAGCAGCCAACAAGTGCTCAGCATATGTGGGAACTCTTCAAGACGGTTGGAAAAGCATTCCAGGTGAAGCTGGTTGAGAGAATGCCAAGAGTGTGCAAAGCTGTCATCAAGGCAAAGGGTGGCTACTTTGAAGAATCTAAAATATAAAATGTATTTTGATTGGTTTAGCACTTTTTTGGTTACTACATGATTCCATATATGCTATTTCATAGTTTTGATGTCTTCACTATTATTCTACAATGTAGAAAATAGCAAAAATAAAGAAAACCCCTTGAATGAGTAGGTGTGTACAAACTTTTGACTGGTACTGTAGCTGATATGGCTGACTTGCTTAAACGAATGTGGTTTCTAATAACAATCGAGATGTACAAACTATAGCATAAGGGGACTACGAGAGGATAAGAGGCAATCCGTAATTTCGATGAAGACATTAATGAGCGAGCTAGGACGGACGTAGTCAATATAACTATTTGTTCAGCACTTTTGAAATGTACAGCAACAGAATTCAGAACATGGGCCGTTCTTACAGTATTCTCCCTGTACACCAAGTCAGAACTGTAGGATAAATAAAGGGGGCATATTAGCAGACAATGAAAGCTCTTGCAATATTCAATTTCTATAAAATAGGCTACATGTGCACTACCAAGTCAGAACAGTAGGCTAAGTTATGAGGGGGAAAGGGACCAAATTATTAGGGTGAGGCACATGGGCTACTAACAGCTTACTCCACAACATACACATAATATTACTTTCTTAGCTACAGTAATTTATGCATCTCTCTCTCTCTCTCTCTCTCTCTCTCTCTCTAGCCCGATGAACCATGTGTTAAAAACATTTTATGAACACTACTTTAACGACACTTAATAACCAAGCCCAAAAAATCTCAAATGATTGTGCCATTATCCAAAACATATGATATCGGCTACTGCACATTACAAATAAACAAAAAAGCCCATAGCACGTCAGAAGTTTACATACACTTTAGCCAACTACATTTCACCTGTTTTAGGTCAGTTAGGATCACCACTTTATTTTAAGAATGTGAAATCTCAGAACAGTAGAGAGTGATTTATTTCAGCTTTTATTTATTTATTCACATTCCCCGTGGGTCAGAAGTTTACATACACTCAATTAGTATTTGGTAGCATTGCCTTTAAATTGTTTAACTTGGATCAAACGTTTCGGGTAGCCTTTCACAAGCTTCCCACAATAAGTTGGGTGAATTTTGGCCCATTCCTCCTGACAGAGCTATGTAACTGAATCAGGTTTGTAGGCTTCCTTGCTCGCGCCCACCTTTCAGTTTTCTATAGGATTGAGGTCAGGGCTTTGTGATGGCCACTCTAATGCCTTGACTTTGTTGTCCTTAAGCCATTTTGTCACAACTTTTGAAATATTCTTGGGGTCATTGTCCATTTGGAAGATGCATTTGCGACCAGGCTTTTACTTCCAGACTGATGTCCTTTGCTGTTGTTCTGGGATTGATTTACACTTTTCGCACCAAAGTACATTCATCTCTAGGAGACAGAACCCTTCTCCTTCCTGAGCGGTATGACGGCTGCGTGGTACATTGGTGTTTATACTTGCGTACTGTTGTTTGTACAGATGAACGTGGTACCTTCAGGCATTTGGAAACTGCTCCCAAGGATTTTTCTGTGGTTTTGGCTGATTTCTTTTGATTTTCCCATGATGCCAAGCAAAGAGGCACTGAGTTTAAAGGTAGGCTTTGATATACAGTGGGGCAAAAAAGTATTTAGTCAGCCACCAATTGTGCAAGTTCTCCCACTTAAAAAGATTTTCTGACATTTTTTTTCTCATTTTGTCTGTCATAGTTGAAGTGTACCTATGATGAAAATTACAGGCCTCTCTCATCTTTTTAAGTGGGAGCACTTGCACAATTGGTGGCTGACTAAATACTTTTTTGCCCCACTGTACATCCACAGGTACACCTCCAATTGACTCAAATTATGTACATTTGCATCAGAAGCTTCTAAAGCCATGACATAATTTTCTGGAATTTTCCAAGCTGTTTAAAGGGTTAAAGCTGTTTGAAGGCTGTTTAAAGGCACAGTCAATTTAGTGTATGTAAAGTTCTGACCCACTGGAATTGTGATACAGTGAAATAATCTCTCTCTCTCTCTGTAAACAATTGTTGGAAAAATTACTTGTGTCATGCACAAAGTGGATGTCCTAAACGACATTCCAAAACTATATTTTGTTGGTCTCCCGGGTGGTGCAGTGGTTAAGGGCGCTGTACTGCAGTGCTAGCTGTGCCACCAGAGACTCAACAGCCTTGGTTTCTCAAATGACTGCCTCGCCTGGTTCACCAACTACTTCTCAGATAGAGTTCAGTGTGTCAAATCGGAGGGCCTGCACATCTATCACTCCAATGTTAATTTTTTAAATTGTAATTACTTCCCCACTATGGCCTATTTATTGCCTTACCTCCTTACTCCATTTGCACACACTGTATATATATATTTATATTGTTATTGACTGTAATTTTGTTTATCCCATGTGTAACTCTGTGTTGTTGTTTTTTGTCGCACTGCTTTGTTTTATCTTGGCCAGGTCGCAGTTGTAATTGAGAACTTGTTCTCAACTGGTCTAACTGGTTAAATAAAGGTTGTATATATATATTTTTTAAAGGCAGAGTATGACGACTGTTGAGAGGGTAGGGGGGAATGACCATAGGGGGAGCAGCATGATCATTGAGGTGGTGTGGGGACGAAGTGAAATAATATCAATAGCAATTATAATAATTGTTTTTATAATATACATATTTCTGATTGTGAATATCTTACACATCTGGCTGATGTCGGAATGCTTATTCATGACAATGTGCTCTGTTATGAATCTCAAATATTACGGGTGCTCTGAAAGAGTGGTCCAAGTTTGTAGCATTTTCAGTCCATATCATTAATAATGAAAAAGAACAACAAAAAAAACACATAACTGTGAGCAAAACTTTGATATAATATACATAAAGTATCCTCCTCCAAGTGTAAAACCTGTCCAACGCTTTGTTCCTCCATTCTTGCTCTTTGAAAGCATTCCCCTTTACACCAACACAGCAGCAGAATGGGTAAGACCCATTTGAGTTAATCAGCACATTCCATAACTGTTTATGTCTAATTTAACATATTTCACACCATTAGCATTACAATTGGATCATTGCTCCTTATAAATTCCATGTACCTTGCGGCTTCTCCTTTTCACCGGTGATGTACTGTACTATAGGACATCTAGATTAATACCTGTGGCCCATGGGCTGTGCCTGACGTCATAAGAATACGTTCTTAACTGCTCTCATGTACCTAGGTCCGCCTTGAGCTAGCTATCTTTCATATTACAGAATCTCATCTTGAAATGACTAATACTCAACTATCTATCTTGTTTACTATTCTGTTTGGGGCAAAATGTTGCTGCAGTCTGTCTATTGGCCCAGTGAGGCATTTAAATCCCTCACTCCCCTTTTATTGGCTACGCTCTGCTGAGTATTGCTCATATTTCTCCACCACAAGGCAACACATAGATTAGATATGTATTTATGATCTTCAAAACAACAGATATTTCTTTACCTGGACTTAAACTATCCGGTGAGTGACCGTTAAACTCATTCATCTCTCTGAGAAACTCGACCTTTCTTCCACTTTTGACATGCTGCTTTTTTCAAGCATTTTATAACTTCTTTTCTTCAACTTTCCCTAATCACTGACAGCATTATACCAGGCTCTCATTAATGTGAGGTAAAATAGTAGCCTACAGTGTAAGGAAACCTTATATAACCTAGTTTGACAGATAGATATTAAATGGCAAAGGGAAATTTGCATCATACTGGCTGTATTTCTGTATTTTGAAAGTTATATATCTTAAAAATGTGATTGCTGGCATTAAAAACATTTTGGGACTATATCAACAATGACCTCATGAAACAACTACCAAAAGGTGTCCCAAAAGGTCTCTTTCTTATACCTGTACTTTCCCAAGCCCTGACCCCAATCATCCACAGTTCAAGCCTCCCCATGGCAACCCAGAGCATTGGGCCATAAGCGTGTTTGAATGCCCACGCACACTGTTGATAGTGCCAGGGAGCCAAGGGGGGTATATTAAGGTAGACAGACACATCACTCCCTTCCTATGTTCCTCTCACTGCAGCTAAAACACCTTTACTGACCAATAGTCAAGCAAACAAAACCAAACACACTTATTCAAACTGAGCTTCATATTCTTTGAAGACCCAATAAGATTTCAATTGCAGACAGTGTTGTTGTGGAGTGCTACTAGATGTACAAACTGTAGTCCCTTCTGGGGAGAGGTGAAGTTAATGGTTGAATGACAATTGTGTTCTTTACCATACCTCCACATGATTCCTTAGCCTGGTTGCAGAACTGTTTGTGCCGTTTCTGTCAACTCCTATGGCCATTGTCAAGCCAGGCTATACAGCACAAACTGATCTGAGACAAAGCTAATGGCTCCCCAATATAGAACTCACAATGGTGTGTTAATGACATGAGACTTCTGAATTTTTATGCATCAGGCTATACTGGCACTTGTTGGCAAAACGACCATGTTGCCACCCACCCTCTACGGCTGTATCTCAATGCATTTTTCCTAAATTCCTCAAATCCTCTCTCCTTGTCTCAGCTCGCCTCCAAGCTGATCTACAAGGACACACTGTGTGAAAACAGGCCAACGGTGAAGGTTGAGAGATCATTCATTCCGACACCTTTCAATTCCATTCAATTCTGAAAGCACTGTATTTCTATTCAATACATTCTCTAAACAGTTTCTATAACCATTTTCAATTTTCTCCACTTTTCAATATATACATGTGCTATTGTATTACTGTGTGACTGTGACGGTTTGTGCCAAGGTTTTCTTTTGAGTGGCCTTAGCCTTAGACTGAACTTTCTCTTCTCATTCACACAGATTTTGCAAAAGCTCCGTGTCACCCTCTGTCAGATAAATTAGTTTGAGTCTAAGTCATAAAGGATGCTGTTGTACTGTTTGAACGTATGCCATGGGCATATAAAAAACAGTGTGGGTCAGGGACGTTGGCCTAGTCCCAAACAATTATACTAATCACTTTAATGATCCTGAGGCCATGTGTTGGCAACTACTCAGAGCAAATATGGTTCACTTCACCTCAGACATCAGACATCTCTGCCCAAGTTACAACCAGCGCGCTGTGCGGTGTGTAGACAGAGGTTTACAATAACGAGAGCTAACACCTAAAATGGTGGCATTTCAATGTCTTTGTGTTTACTCTTCTATCCCCTGAATGATCCGTGTGCAGGAGATGAACACAGTGTGTGTTTGTAAGAACAAACGAGAAAAGGGGGAAATGATAGATTGGAGATGCAGAAAACGGCTGAGGAAAAGCCTGTGAGGCGTATCAGTAGGATTAATTCCCCTATTAGTTTCTATCTGCAGCGACGCTACACCACGCCATGGAGTTGGCAGATACTTAGTTGTAATACCATCCATTTATGGATTTAACTCAATTTAGATTACTATTCTTTCTCTCTCTGCATATTGAAGGACTCCTGCGGTCTCTCTTCTCCACTGCTGCTGTCACTATGTTGTTTTGGTTTTTAATAGCATCCTCGTGGTGTAGTAAAAAATGAAACAAAATAATTGGTGAATAAAAAGGAGATTGCTGAGAAGAACAAGCTTTGAGAAGACAAAACAAAAATTATTTGCCAAAATCATTACATCCGAGTGAGAAATTTCCTCTCTTTATTAACTGGAGAAGTTTTTCCTTTGGAAATAGTGATTTTTGAGGTGATTAAAAAGCTATTATTGAAACGACTCTCTCAGATAATTCCGAAGGTATTCATTCAAAGCTTGTTAGAAAACTGAAACGGAGGGCCCGTTCTAAGAGAGATGACTGGTAATAGATGATGATATTATACACGATTGCCCAACTGAGAATGCTCCCCCTCAATCTGAATCTGCTATCTTTTGCTAAATGACTCCCATTTACTTTGTAGAGATGGTCCCCCCTGCCAATCAAATTCCATAGGTGTTAGTTATCGAAGAACCCCCACCTGTCAAGAGATTAATGGCGTCTTGAGATTTGTACAGCGAAACAAGAATACTTTATCTTGTGTGATTCAATTTGATGGTGTGAAACTTTTGAATGAAAAAGTTTGATTTGCAGGCAGTATCAGAGAAGTAGGAAAGTTAAAACCACGTCGAAAAGGATACCTGAGAAAACGAAATATATTTCTGAGAAAATAAGTAAGTTCATATGAAGTTTGTTATTTTCGCTGTAATTCCCATGAATACATTTATCAATGCGCATGCCCCGCCCACCTGAGGATCTGTCTTTTTCAGCCATCTATATTTCTGTGTTGGAAGGGTGCAAAATCCACTTGTCACTTAAATCTTGCGGGATTGATTGCTTTCATTTTACTCCTGCGAGTCTTTCATACTGTTGCTTGTACCTGTAGTTTTTTCCCCGTTAACTGCGGAAATGTTTGTATTGTCCTGTCCAACACCCAGGTATTTGCTGAAATGGGCACAAAAGAATACATGATCTTTCTGTTGCATCTATAAGAATGCTGAAGCTTTATCAGGGATTTAAGCATAGTCTCGGCACTTATAGTCTCGGCACTTATAGTCTCGGCACTTATAGTCTCGGCACTTATATTACAAGAAGGTATTATTATTTATTTATTTTGATGGGTGTTCATTTTTTGTGGAATTGAAAATAGTAATAATTTAATACTGTTTAAATCTTTACAAATAAAATGAAAGAATCTTCCGAAAATGAACAATCAGATTATATTATGTCTGATCTCGCAAACAATGTAAAGTATGCAAAGATACTGTAGGTGTAATCTAGAGCCAAGATTGTTGGATTTTTTTTTTATCCAAGGGTATCCTGCCATTGACACACTTGTTGAACAACAACAGTAATTAATGAGGCAGTCTAGACCGCAGGTAAGCTTAGACAAAGCATGATTTTAAGTGGTTGCCGACCTGTTCCACCCCTTAATGTTAATGTTCCCATCAAAATCCCCGAACTCTATTCATTATTTGTCTGTGCAAATAAAATGTTTTATGTGCTATAATTCAGTCAATATCTGATATCAATATCTGAAAACAATTCTACACATTTGGAGTAGGGTACTAGGGGGTAACTAGCTCCCCTTAACTTCTTATGGCTGGGGGGCAGTATTGAGTAGCTTGGATGAATAAGGTGCCCAGAGTAAACTGCCTGCTACTCAGGCCCAGAAGCTAAAATATGCATATTATTAGTATATTTGGATAGAAAACACTCTGAAGGTTCTCAAACTTTTTGAATGATGTCTGTGAGTGTAACAGAACTCATATGGCAGTCAAAAACCTGAGAAAAAATCCAACCAGGAAGTGGGAAATCTGAGGTTTGTAGGTTATCATATCATTGTCTATCCAATATACAGTATACAATTTGGTCCGATTACACTTCCCAAGGCTTCCACTAGATGTCAACAGTCTTTAGAACCTTGTTTCAGGCTTCTACTGTGAAAGGGGGAGCGAATAAGAGCTTTTGACTAAGAGGTCTGGCAGAATGCCATGAGCGAAGTCATGCGCGCAGCCGTGAGAGTGAGCTTCATTTCTAAAGACAAAGGAATTGTCTGGTTGGAATATTATTTAAGATTTATGATAAAAACATCCTAAAGATTGATTCTATGACATGTTTCTACATGTTTCTACAAACAGAAATTGAACTTTTTTACTTTTCGTCTGGACTAAGTGCCTGCGCCTCGTGAATTTGGACTTGTGAACTAAACGCACGACAAAAAGGAGGTATTTGGATATAAATGATGGATTTTATCGAACAAAACAAACATCTATTGTGGAACTGGGTTTCCTGGGAGTGCATTCCGATGAAGATCATCAAAGGTAAGTGAATATTTATAATGCTATTTCTGACTTCTGTTGACTCCACAACATGGAGGGTATCTATATGGCTTGTCCAAATTGTATCCGTAAAGTTCATAGAAACATGTCAAACAATGTTTATATTCAATCCTCAGGTTGTTTTTAGCCTAAATAATCGATAATATTTCAACCAGACAATAACGTCGTCAATATAAAAAGTAAACAGGAAAGGCACTCTCTCGGTCGCGCGCATGAAAAAGCTCTGTGACACGGCAGGGTCCACTCATTCCGACTGCTCTTACTCCTGCATTTTTCAGAGTACAAGCCTGAAACAATTTCTAAAGACTTTTGACATCTAGTGGAAGGCATAGGAACTGCAATTTGAGTCCTAAGTCAATGGATACTGTAATGGCATTGAATAAAAAAATATTTAAAAAATCCTACTTCCTGAATGGATTATTCTCAGGTTTTCGCCTGCCAAATCAGTTCTGTTATACTCACAGACATTATTTTAACAGTTTGGAAACTTTAGAGTGTTTTCTATCCAAATCTACTAATTATATGCATATCCTATCTTCTGGGCCTGAGTAGAAGGCAGTTTAATTTGGGCATTCTTTTCATCCAAAATTCCAAATGCTGCCCCCTACCCTAGATAAGTTAAGGAGAAGTATATATTTCATTCCATGCATAACACTTGTATTTTCATCAACATTTATGATGAGTATTTCTGTAAATTGATGTGGCTCTCTGCAAAATCACTGGATGTTTTGGAAGCAAAACATTACTGAACATAACGCGTCAATGTAAACTGAGGATTTTGGATATAAATATGAACTTTATCGAACAAAACATACATGTATTGTGTAACATAAAGTCCTATGAGTGTCATCTGATGAAGATCATCAAAGGTTAGTGATTAATTTGATCTCTATTTGTGGTTTTTGTGACTCCTCTCTTTGGCTGGAAAAATAGCTGTGTTTTTCTGTGACTTGGCGCTGACCTAACATAATCTCATGGTATGCTTTCGTCGTAAAGTCTTTTTGAAATCGGACACTTTGGGGGGATTAACAACAAGTTTATCTTTAAAATGGTGTACAATACTTGTATGTTTGAGGAATTTTAATTATGAGATTTCTGTTGTTTGAATTTGGCGCCCTGCACTTTCACTGGCTGTTGTCAAATCGATCCCGTTAACGGGATTTCAGCCGTAAGAAGTTTTAAGAACAATGTCTAATTGCTGACACAATAAAGCGATGTTTGGAAAAAAAATGGTATGTGTATGAAGGTCATGCTTAGGCGAATAAACTATAAAGGGAATTAATGGATAGTTGACGCTTTTTTTGTTATTTCATGAAATATTGTTTTTAGAAAAGGGTTGTTTTTTAAAAGTACTGGGGTTACTGCAACCCAATCTAAACAAAGGCATCATCTTTATAGTGTAGGCTTTAAAAAAAGTTTTTATCTATCTTTTAAACGTACATTGACTGCAACTACTGATGCCGTTTTAGATTGCGTTCTTCAATTATATTAAATCCAATTTTAATCATGGAATATTAGCTTTAAAATGTCCAGCTTCCATTGCAAGCCCCATTATTTTCCTTGATTACTTTATGGCATTCTATAATGTGAATTGATGACATCATCTGACCACATCTAAATTAAATAGTTTCGATAGGAGAAAATGAAGGGATGCCAACCTTAGGAAAATAGAGGTATAGTCCTCCTCCTCCACCTTTATCTGTTCATCAGCCCATTACTCACACAGAGAGCTAGCATTAAAAGTAAGTGTATAGAAATAGGAATCTAATTGAAGTACATAATTCAATTTTCTTGCTAATTTCTCTTCTCGGGCTCAAACTCACATTACCCACTCCTATTCTCACTGCCTTGCCCCACCCCCACCCCCCTGTCTGATGGCCTACAGCCTGACACACCATCTACATTTCCATCTCTCTCGCTCCATGATTGCAATCAGACCTCTTCCTCCAGCTAAAAGCCATCATCAGCAGGAACTAAGAGAAGAGGAGAGAACAGAAGAGTAGAGAAGAGAATAGAACAGAACAGGGATATCAGACCAGAGGCAGACAATGGGGAGATGGTCTCACCATCCAATGTCTGGCTAATGGGTGTGGGTGAGACAAGTGAAGGTTAGTATCTAGAAGCAGACCCGGCTCCAGGATAAAGTGACAAAGGGAGCTGTTGAAATCGGCAAGGGAGCACCATTTTTTGGGGGGTTGTTGCATTGGAATATATTGAAATCTGATTATATAGTCACTATGTACTACAATAAACAAAGTTCAAATGCAGAGACTCTGGGATCATTGAGTGTAGCCTATCTCTGCTGCGCTGTATTAGCAAAATGGACAGTCCCCAACAGCAAGGTCGTTTTGGTAATGAACATAGGCTGCAAGATAGATAGGACAATTCACCTATTACAAACAGCCTATGTGAATGCAGCTGTACACACAGCTGTCTTACCAAAATAATGCAACCTAAATGCTGAAAATAGTAGCCTAGTTATTCATGCATGCCAACAAAATACTAGTTTGGCTTAGAATAGCAGTTTGGCTTAGAATACTGATACAACTGTGAATGCAAACGAATGAATGAGAACAGAACAAAACAACAGTACCAAGTAGTAGGCCTAGTTAACTAAATATCAGACCGATAAAGACATGACACAATCTAGATTTAGGTTAGTTACATTAACAGTAAACAATGCAGTAAACAAAAGGTTAAACGGAGATCCAAATAACCAAAATCTAGCCTACAACCTACTACAGTTAGATGTAGAAATGCACAGCGGTCTTTCCAAATAAATACAGCAGGCCTATACTGGCCTGATTCAAACATGCAAAATCATGCCGCTCGCTCATGAGTTCAGCAACACGTTGTGATATGGCACAATACACTTCTATGAATCACATTAGACCCACATAATCAACTAAGCAATGCCAGCCTACCATAAACAGTTTTCCAATACATACAGTTCCATTTACAGCAACAAAAACCAATAGGCTACCATGAAAACCATAATAGAATGTACAGTTGAATTCGAAAGTTTACATACGCTTATGTTGGAGTCATTAAAACTCGTTTTTCAACCACTCCACAAATGTATTGTTAACAAACTACAGTTTTGGCAAGTCGGTTAGGACATCTACTTTGTGCATGACACAAGTAATTTTTCCAACAATTGTTTACAGAGAGATTATTTCACTTATAATTCACTGTATCACAATTCCAGTGGGTCAGAAGTTTACATACACTAAGTTGAATGTGCCTTTAAACAGCTTGGAAATTCCAGAAAAATATGTCATGGCTTTAGAAGCTTCTGATAGGCTAATTGACATAATTTGAGTCAATTGGAGGTGTACCTGTGGATGTATTTCAAGGCCTACCTTAAACTCAGGGCCTCTTTGCTTGACATCCTGGGAAAATCAAAAGAAATCAGCCAAAACCTCAAAAAAATTGTAGACCTCCACAAGTCTGGTTCATCCTTGGGAGCAATTTCCAAACGCCTGAAAGTACCACGTTCATCTGTACAAACAATAATACACAAGTATAAACACCATGGGACCACTCAGCTGTCATGCCGCTCAGGAAGGAGACACGTTCTGTCTCCTAGAGATGAACGTACGAAATTGCAAATCAATCCCAGAACAACAGCATAAGACCTTGTGAAGATCCTGGAGGAAACAGGTACAAAAGTATCTATATCCACAATAATAAAACGAGCCCTATATCGACATAACCTGAATGGCCGTTCAGCAAGGAAGAAGCCACTGCTCCAAAACCCGCCATAAAAAAGCAAGACTACGGTTTGCAACTGCACATGGGGACAAAGATCGTACTTTTTTGGAGAAATATCCTCTGGTCTGATGAAACAAAAATAGAACTGTTTGGCCATAATGACCATCATTATTTTTGGAGGAAAAAGAGGGAGGCTTGCAAGCCGAAGAACACCAATCCCAACCGCGAAGCACTGGGATGGCAGCATCTTGTTGTGGGGATGCTTTGCTGCAGGAGGGACTCATGCACTTCACAAAATATATGGCATCATGAGGAATGAAAATTTTGTGGATATTTTTAAGCAACATGTCAGGAAGTCAAAGCTTGGTTGCAAATGGGTCTTCCAAATGGACAATGACCCCAAGCATACTTCCAAAGTTGTGGCAAAATGGATTAAGGACAACAAAGTCAAGGTATTGGAGTGGTCATCACAATGCCCGACCTCTATCCTATATACATTTTGTGGGCAGAACTGAAAAAGCGTGTGCGAGCAAGGAGGCCTACAAACCTGACTCAGTTAAATCAGCTCTGTCAGGAGGAATGGGCCAAAATTCACCCAACTTATTGTGGGAAGCTTGTGAAAAGGCTACCTGACCCAAGTTAAACAATTTAACGGCAATGCTACCAAATACTAATTGAGTGTATGTAAACTTCTGACCCACTGGGAATGTGATGAAATAAATCATTATCTCTACTATTATTGACATTTCATTCTTAAAATAAAGTGGTGATCCTAACTGACCTAAGACAGGGGATTTTTGACCAGGTTTAAATTCAGGAATTGTGAAATGTCACTCTGAATGGGAGTCTGTTGGATGACTGGTATTATGTAGTTGTTGAGCGGCTTCACTGCAAGTATATTGTATGTTTCGGATATTCAATCAAAAAAATAATAAATAAAAACAATAGTCCTAAATTTAACTTGTATTTCATGATTTGAAACTTAATTGAATGAATATTGCATTAAGTTTTCAAATTAAATTAAATATTCAAATTCAATATTTATATATTCAGTTTCAATGTGGTAGACATTGCATACATTTTCTGAATATCAAGTTTACAAACGATTATTTCAAGTTCATCAAAGTTTCATATATGCAATTTCTCAGATGCATTCAGATTCAGAACTGCTCTAAACAATATCCTGGTACTTTGCCAGCCAGGTAAAGCAGAAGAACAATGATAAATCTAACTCCCTTCCAGCCATTCGCATAGTAAAACAGGCTACCACCTGACCTCATGAATCGCTATTCGTCGTTGACGGTTTTTGCTGGCAGAAGAAGCAAGAGACATTAGTGATCACGGAGCAATAGTGGTACACGGCTCCAGGATTTTTTGAGTCGACTCCGACTCCTGTGATTGGAGTAAACTCTTGCTCGACTCCGACTCCTGTGTTTGGAGTTGTAGGAGTCGACTCTTGTTCGACTCCCAAAACATGCTGAAACGGATGCGCACACACACATACACGCCATCTCATTATTGCAGTCCTACTAGGAAGACTACATTTGTGTTCTAGAGGACTGACATGAGCATGATGCTGCCCATTTGTTTATAAAATGGCTATTTTGTTTGAATAAACAAGGTCATGTGTAGGAAGGAACTAGAATATTTCAGTGACATTTCTTTGATGGAACCCATGGGTTTATGCGTTGATAAACCTATTCTTTGCCATGTTATAGCCCTATTCGGACAGGTATTACTAAAGACTTATTGTAATTATTATCCAAGCATGTGCGTTATTTCATAGGGCGATTCAAACAAGATTTGTTTTTCCAAACTGTCCCCTGTAATTCTTATTGTATTTTTCAAATTGAATTGACTCTCATGACGGAACCTGGAGGTTTTTTAACTACAATAAAAGATATTTCAACTTCATGTCTATTTGACGATAATAGGCTACACTGATAACTCGTGCTTTACTGCCAAATATATATGTTGGCAAGAAAAAGTATCTGAACCCTTTGGAAATACCTGGATTTCTGAATAGATGTCATAAAATTCTTCATCTAAGTCTCAACAATAGACAAACACAGTGCTTAAACTAATAAACGCACAAACAAACATATGTTTTTATGTCTCCATTGAACTCACTGTGTAAACATTCACAGTTCAGGCTGGAAAAAGTATTTGAACCCTTGGATTTATAACTGGTTGACCCTCCTTTTTTCAGCAATAACCTCAACCAAACGTTTTCTGTAGTTGCGGATCAGACCTGCACAACGGTCAGGAGGAATTTTGGACCATTACTCTTTACAAAACTGTATTAGTACCATCAATATTCTTGGGATGTCTGGTGTGAACCGCTCTTTTGAGGTCATGCCATAGCATCTCAATTGGGTTGAGTGCCACTCCAGAAGGCGTATTTTCTTCTGTTGAAGCCATTCTGTTGTTCATTTACTTCTGTGTTTTTTGTCGTTGTGCTGTTGCATCACCCAACTTCTGTTGAGCATCAATTGGCGGACAGATAGTCTTACATTATCCTGCAAAATGTCTTGATAAACGTGGAATTAATTTTTTCGTCAAAGATAGCAAGCTGTCCAGACCCTGAGGCACCAAAGCAGCCCCAAACCACGATGCTCCCTCCACCATACTTTACAGTGGGGATGAGGTTTTGATGTTGGTGTGCTGTGCCTTTTTTCTCCACACATCATGTTGCATGTTCCTTCCAAACAACTCAACCTTAGTTTCATCTGTCCACAGAATATTTGGAACATCCAGGTGCTCTTTTGCGAAACTCAGACGTAAAGCAATGTTTTTTTTGGACAGCAGTGGCTTCTTCCGTGGCGTCCTCCCATGAACACCATTCTTGTTTAGTGTTTTACGTATCGTAGACTCGGCAACAGAGATGTTAGCATGTCCCAGAGATTTCTGTAAGTCTTTAGCTGACACTAGGATTCTTCTTAACCTCACTGAGCATTCTGTGCTGTGTTCTTGCAGTCATCTTTGCAAGACGGCCACTCCTAGAGAGAGAAGCAACAGTGCTGAACTTTCTCCATTTATAGACAATTTGTCTTACCGTGGACTGATCAACATCAAGGCTTTTATAGATACTTTTGTGGCCAATTCCTGATTTATGCAAGTCAACAATTCTTAATCTTAGGTCTTTTGAGATCTCTTTTCTTCAAGGCATGGTTCACATCAGGCAATTATTTTCCTGAATAGCAAACTCACTTTTTGTGAGTGCTTTTTAGAGGGCAGCTCTATCCAACGTCTCCAATTTCATCTCATTGTTACAACTGAGGTTGGAGTGTGCTGTGCTAGGACATCAACAGCCAGCGTTTCATTAAATAAGCTATAGGCAATACTGTTTATTGCACATTTAGGCCTAATTAAACGGATGCATTTGGCGATGTTCAACTTCAATTCACTAGCACTATGACAAACAGCCTCTAATTTAATGAACTTGCATGAGACATTGCAAGCCAATAAATTGTGAAATTGTTTAAAAAAAAATTGTGTTTAACCTTTATTTAACTAGGTAAGTCAATTAAGAACAAATGTTTATTTACAATGACGGCCTACCAAAAGACGGCCTCCTATGGGGCCTCTTACGGGGATGGGGGCTGGGATTAAAAATTACAAATAATGAAATACAAATATAGGACAGAACACACATCAAGACAAGAGAGACAACACTACATAAAGAGAGACCTAAGACGACAACATAGCATGGCATTAACACAAGCAACAAACATCACAACAACATGATAGGAACACAACATGGCAGCAGCCCAACATGGTAGCAGCCCAAACGGTACAAACATTGTTGGGCACAGACAACAGCACAAAGGGCAAGAAGGTAGAGACAACAATACATCACACAAGCAGACACAACTGTCAGTAAGAGTGTCCATGACTGAGTTTTTGAATGAAGAGATTGAGATAAAACTGTCCAGTTTGAGTGTTTGTTGCAGCTCGTTCCAGTCGCTAGCTGCAGCCAACTGAAAAGACGAGCGACCCAGGGATGTGTGTCCTTTGGGGACCTTTAACAGAATGTGACTGGCAGAACGGGTGTTGTATGTGGAGAATGAGGGCTGCAGCAGATATCTCAGATAGGGGGGAGTGAGGCCTAAGAGGGTTTTATAAATAAGCAAAAACCAGTAGGTCTTGCGATGGGTATACAGAGATGACCAGTTTACAGAAGTGTGCACTGATGTGTCCCGTGAGGAGCATTGGTGGCAAATTGATGGCTGGATGGTAAAGAACATCTAGCTGCTCAAGAGCACCCTTACCTGCTGATCTATAAATTAAGTCTCTAATCTGGCATGGGTAGGATGGTCATCTGAATCCGGGTTAGTTTGGCAGCTGGGGTGAAAGAGGAGCGATTAAAATAGAGGAAACCAAGTCTAGATTTAACTAGCCTGCAGGTTTGATATGCGCTGAGAGAAGGACAGTGTACCGTCTAGCCATATTCCCAAGTGATTTTATGAGGTGACTACCTCAAGCTCTAAACCCTCAGAGGTAGTAATCACACATATGGGGAGAGACCTTGACCTTTGTTTTGGATGTGTTCAGAACAACGTTCTGTAGAGCATTTAACACAAAGTCCGGGGAGGGCCAGTTGAGTATAAGACTGTATCATCCGCATATAAATGGATGAGAGAGCATCCTACTGCCTGAGCTATGTTGTTGATGTAAATTGAGAAGAGCGTGGAGCCTAGGAACGAGCCTTGGGGTACACTCTTGGTGACAGGCAGCGGCTGAGACAGCAGATGTTCTGACTTTATACACTGCACTCTTTGGGAGAGACCTCTCAGAAACACCAATACTCCTTAGCTGGCCCACAAGAATGGAAAGGTCTACCGTATCAAAAGCTTTGGCCAAGTCAATAAAAATAGCAGCACAGAATTGTTTAGAATCAAGGGCAATGGTGACATCATTGAGGACCTTTAAGTGACACATCCATAACCTGAGTAGAAACTAGATTGCATATCAGAGAGAATACTATAGATAACAAGAAAGCCAGTCACTTGATTATTGACAAGTTTTTCCAACACTTTTGATAAACAGGGTAAAATAGAAATATGCCTATAACAGATAGGATCAGCTTGATCCCCCCTTTTAAATAAAGCACTAAGCGGTGCTGCCTTCCAAGCAATGGAAACCTCCCCAGAGCGGAGAGACAAGTTAAAAAGATCAGAGATAGGCTTGGCGATGATAGGGGCAGCAACGTTAAAGAAGAAAGGGTCTAAACTATCTGAACCAGACGTTTTTTTGGGGGTCAAGTTTAAGGAGTTCCTTTAGCACATCGGACTCAGTGACTGCCTGCAGGGAGAAACTTTGTAGCGGGGCAGTGGGAAAAGAGGGAAGAGCATCGGGGATAGTCGCATTAGAAGGGGTGGGAGATGAGGAAATGTTGGACGGGCAAGGAGGCATGGCTGAGTCAAATAGGAATCCTGACTTAATGAAGTGGTGATTAAAGAGCTCAGCCATGTCCTTCTTGTCAGTAACAACCACATCATCAACATTAAGGGACATGGGTGGGAGGAGGGTTTATTCTCCAGGTCTTTAACCGTTTTCCAGAACTTCTTGGGGTTAGACCCACAGAGAGAGAACTGCTCCTTAAAGTAACTAACTTTGACCTTCCGGATAGCCTGAGTGCACTTATTTCTCATTTGCCTGAACGAGAGCCAGTCAGCCTGAGTATGCATGTGCCGAGCCTTTCGGACAACTTTGGAAGATCATGGTCGAACTGGGGTCTGAACCTGTTTTTAATTCAACAGAAGGGGATCAAGCTGATTCTATACCAATTTACAGAGGCCAGGTCATGAAGGAAGTCTTGCTCATTAACGTTTTTTTTCAAGTGTCTACAACAACAGGACAGGACGTTTCACTGAGCAGCCATTACGAACACAGGCTGTAAAACAGTGATCATTACAGAAAACACCAGACTGATACCTAATTTGACGGGGATAACATCGAGGAAAGTAGCCTTTTCTGGGTGTTTGGAGTCACACCTTGTGGGATTGGTGATAATCTAAAAAAAGATTTAGGGAGTCCCATTGCTTTTGGACTTGGTCAGGTGGTTTAAACATGTCCCAGTTTATGTCACCTAGCAGGACAAATTCAGACTTAGTGTAAGGGGCCAGGAGAGAGCTTATGGCAGGTAGGGTACAGGCCGGTGCTGATGGAGGGCGATAACACCCCGCAACAGTCAACGAGGAGCTATTTCAAATAAATTCAAATCAAATGTATTTATATAGCCCTTCTTACATCAGCTGATATCTCAAAGTGTTGTACAGAAACCCAGCCTAAAACCCAGAAAAGGAAGCAATGCAGGTGTAGAAAGTCTAATGCTTAAAACCAGCAAATCAAATTGTTTGGGTACAGACTTGGAGACAACTGAGCACTGAAGGTGATCCTTGGTAAAGATTGCCACTCCCCCACCTTTGGAAGATCTGTCTTGCCGAAAAAGGTTAATGCCAGAAAGGTTAACATCAGTATTCACATCACCCTTCCTTAATCACGTCTCAGTAATGACCAACACATCTGGATTGTAGCTGTGAACCCACACTTTCAATTGATCCATTTCAGGTAATGCTTCTAGTGTTAACGTGCATAAAACCCAGGCTTTTTCGAGAGCAGAAAATAATGAAACAGATATCAGAATACAAGTCAGAATTGGGGCTAGTAACAGTAGATGGGCCAGGGTGACATGCATATTTCCAGATATCATCAACAGTAATACAATCAAGGCACGGCAGAGGACAGAGAGAGTTCCGCAGTGTTGATTTAGTGTTGACATTTGAATGCAGTGTTGACATTTGAATGTGCATTAGATGGCAACAGGATCCTATTATATAGCAATTTCATCAGGTAAAATGAATACAAAGCCGTCAAGAGGTGGTTAGAATAGGATGGGTGGCCAAAAGTCAGTGTAACCAATAGAGAGTCCTGAGTGCGGGAACAAACAAAGTCTGTCCCATGGTAGGGTAAACAAGAAAGTTCCTAGTCAACAAAGCATGCAGGAGTCATGAGGCAAATAACAAAATGCACAAGAAAAAATAAATGACTTGGGGCTAGCCATTGTAAGTTCAGAGTCACTCGCCCCAACAGTGCCTGTGTGCTGGAGACGAGCGAAAGCTCTGTAGAGAGGGGTGAGTGTGGTGGGGGCACCTGTACCACACAGGGGGAGACAAGCCAGGGCAGACAGTGAACAGATTGCAGGAATAGGTGTCACACCCATTTGGGAGAGCTTTATTTCTGGAGGCAGATTTCTTGTAGAAAATACCAGTTGATGGCCCTGAACAGCAGGAGGGTGCTTCAAGGCCTCTGGATTTGGAAGGGGTAGCCTGTGAGACTCCTGCCATGTGTTGGGCTCAAAGGCTTCGACACCTTTCACTTCATGCCTCAGTGGTAAATGAAGTTGTATCTGGTCTGTCCAAAATGAGGTTGTAGGTTTGGAGTTTTGATCTGGAGTGAAGGTTATGCTGTGGAGGGTAGCATCCTGTATATATCCCTGCCAAAATATCCAAGTTTGACTCCAAAACCATCTTATTGTAAAAAACATGTTGAAAAATGTGAGAGCTCACTTGCAGCTTTGTGCCTTAACTTAGCATTCAGGAATACAGCATTGCATTAGCCTATAGTATATCTTTTGATTACCGATGCATGGTTCTGACTGTCTGATTGGCGGCCAACATGCTTACCTATGCCTGGCTGTGCCCCTCCCATCTCTCGCTTTCTTGGTTGTGTAAAAATACTTAAGCAGTTTTTTGGGGGTCATCTGTGCTTTACTATACTATTTATATTTCTGACAACTTTTGCTTCACTACATTCCTAAAGAAAATTATGTACTCTTTACTCCATACATTTTCCATGATACACAAAAGTACTTGATACATTTTGAATGCTTATGTCACGTTCGAATGGAGGAGACCAAAGCGCAGCATGATTAGAATACATACTTTTTAATGAAGACAAAGAACACTTAAAACTATACAAAAACAAACGTGAAGCTATATAATACTAATGCAGACACAGGCAACTAGACAGACAATAACCCACCAAATACCCCAAAAAGATGGCTGCCTAAATATGGTTCCCAATCAGAGACAATGATAAACAGCTGCCTCTAATTGAGAACCAATCTAGGCAACCATAGACATACATAAACACCTAGAATGTAAACTCCATAAACCTACAAAACCCCTAGACAGTAGAAAAACACATACGTCACCCATGTCACACCCTGACCTAACCAAAACAATCAAGTAAACTAAGGTCAGGGTGTGACAGTACCCCCCGAAAGATGTGGACCCCTGGCCGCAGACCTAAACCTATATGGGAGGGTGTGGGTGGGCATGACCCAGAGGTGGTGGTTCTGGATCAGGACGTGGACCCCGCTCCACTTCCCCCTTACTTAATGTCCCTGGAGCAGGGACCCTCACCGCCGACCACGGACTAGAGGACGCCACTGGACTGATGGTCGAGTCTGGAGTGAGTGGCGTCTCTGGATTGGAGGGAGATTCTGGCGGATTCGGACTGGTAGGTTCCAGACTGCGGCCCGTCGTAGGAGGTTCCGGTCTGCGGCCCGTCGTAGGAGGTTCCGGTCTGCGGCCCGTCGTAGGAGGTTCCGGTCTGTAGACTTGCCGGACGCTCTGGACTGGGTACTGTTGCCGGACGCTCTGGACTGGGTACTGTTGTCGGACGCTCTGGACTGGCGAGGCGCACTGTAGGCCTGGTGCCGGTAATTGGCCGAGGACACGCACCTCAGGGCGGGTGTGGGTAGGAGGAACAGGACATACTGGACTGCCGAGGCGCACTATAGGCCTGGTGCGTGGTGCCGGCACTGGTGGTACCGGGCTGGAGACACGCACCTCAGGGCGAGTGCAGGGAGGAGGAACAGGATGTACTGGGCTGTGGAGGCGTACTGGAGGTCTGGTGCATGGTGTTGGCACTGGTGGTACTGGATAGACCGGGCCGTGAAGACGCACTGGAGGTCTCGAGTTAATGGCCTGCACAACCCGTCCTGGCTGGATGGTGACTCTAGCCCGGCACGTGCGGGGAGCAGGCACAGGACACACTGGGCTGTGCAGACATACGGGAGACACAGTGCGCAACGCCGGCGCAGGATATCCTGGCCCGAGGAGACACACTGGCTGTCTGGAGAGCAGGGCTGGCACCATCTGCCCTGGCTGGATCCTCACCCTAGCCCAGCAGATGCAGGGAGCTGGGATGTAGCGCACCGGGCTAAGCACGCATACTGGGGACACCGAGCGCTCCACCGCATAACACAGTGCCTGACCAGTACGATGCCCGCCACGGTAAGCACAAGGAGTTGGCTCAGGTCTCCTAACTGACTTAACCAAACTCCTCGTGTGCCCCCCAAAAAATTATTGGGGCTGCCTCTCGGGCTTCCGTGCTAGCCTTGTACCCATATACCGTCGCCGTTCCTCCTGTGCTCTCTCCACCTGCTTCCATGGCAGGATCTTGTCCCCTGCCATTACCTCCTCCCTGGTCCAGGATGTTTTACCGTCCAGTATTTCTTCCCGAGTCCTCAATTCCACAAAGCGCTGTTCCTCCTTATCACGCTGCTTGGTCCTTTTATGGTGGGTTATTCTGTCACGCTGAATAATTTTGCACGCCCAATTTTTCAGTTTTTGATTTTTAAAAAAAGTTTGAAATATCCAATAAATGTCGTTTCACTTCATGATTGTGTCCCACTTGTTGTTGATTCTTCACAAAAAATTACAGTTTTATATCTTTATGTTTGTAGCCTGAAATGTGGCAAAAGGTCGCAAAGTTCAAGGGGGCCGAATACTTTCGCAAGGCACTGTATAATTCAACATTTCAATATCTCTGCTCTGTCAAGTTTCACTCACTACTTAAATCTTGAAAAATATACTTTAGCAGCAATTGCTGGATGTCCACTTTTGGCCGTCTATCGAAGTCTTGGTAGCATCCCCCTGGTAACAGCCCACAAACTGCAGGTGGATAAGACTCTGTGGCTGTGAGTGCTGGTTTTCGTGGGCAAGCAAGAATTTCTGCATACACCTCCTTCTTTGCCTGGTCATTCACACTGGGATGGACTCTCCTGGAGGTCTGGGGTCTCTCCATAGGGACATGATCCCATTTGTACTTGGTCCACTGGAGCTTGAACTGGTGCTTGCACTTTGGGGGGTCAAGGATCACTTACCGGTCTTGTAGTTGGAGATGAAGGTGTGGCCATATTGCCATAGCTTTACCATGGTGTAAATGTGTCCCCCAGGAAGTCCAGCCAGTTGAAGTGTACCCATCGAAGGGTGTAAGCAACATCAGCCTCTGCCCCTGACCGACGGAAGACCTTCTTGACCTGCCTGCTGTAAATGAATCCTATAATGCAGAATTTGTCCTTTATATCTGCAGCTGCTGCGAAGAAAAAAAATATTATTATAATACTATATTACCAGGACAAGACAGAAGTGTATACCCACACACACAAACACACAATAGTTGGAGAGCAGCCACATTAACATACATATGGGGTTGGCTTGGTTAGATACATCTGCCTATTATTTAATAAGCTTCAGCAAGTTTTCAAGCTAATTAGTCTTTACACCTGACCAAATGATGTAGATGTTGGAGGATGTCAAAAATGTCACTACTTTTGCCCACTTTAAACTGAGTTGGAGTGTGTGTGGCTTTTTTCTTTGACTGCTGAACAAACTCTAGGAGGCAGGGCACTGCCTGGTTGCAAACAAACAACTGTGTGAGTTTGGGGGGTAAACCATGGCTACATGTTAACACATCTCAACATTTGTCTCTGTCTTTCTGTCTTTCTGTCTGTCTGTGTCTGTAACCACCTGTAGTGCTGTACGTATGTGGATCTCGCCATGCTCTGGGAGAGAAGCACAAGCACCTAAACACAGATCCCTCTTCGTCGCTATGGTTATGGCTCCACTAATTTTGATCTCCCACTGTTCAAATCCAATCAATCAAATTGTATTTGTCACATGCTTCATAAACAACATATGTAGACTAACAGTCAAATGCTTACCTACGATCCCTTCCCGACAATGCAGAGAGAGGAAAAAGAGAAATAATAGAAACATAATAACACAAGGAATAAATACACAATGAGTAACGATAATTTGGCTATATACACAGGGTACCAGTACCGAGTCGACGTTCAGGGGTACGAGCTAATTTAGGTAGATATATACATATAAGTAGGGATAAAGTGACGAGGCAACATGATAGATAATAATAACCAGTAACAGCAGCGTATGTGATGAATTAGAAGAGTTAGTGCAAAATGGTCAATACAAATAGTCTGGTTGGCTATTGGTTAACTCTTTAACTAACTATTTACTCTTATGGCTTGATCAAAAGATGTGTACTATATAGGGAATAGGATGCCATTTGGGACGTAGCCTAACCCTTTGTGGTTATGAGCTGGGACATGCTCATGCTCCTGTTAGAGGTGACTAACGGTTAAACAAAGCTGTGGCGACCTGCGAGAGAGAGGAGCAGGAACAGAGGTGAAAGGGTTTAGCTGAATGAATGCTTTAAAAAAAGAACGAGAAAAAGTCACTTTAAGTGCTAGTGAGAGATGGGGGACTGAGACGATTCCCTGTTGGACACAAGTCTATTATTAATGTCCCCTTCAAGGTTTTCTCTCAGGGATGCAGGAAGCCGAAACACGGCTCCCACTTTCGTCTCCGGGTCTACGTCCCAAATGGCACCCTATTCCCTATATAGTGCACTACTTTTGACCAGGGTCCATAGGACTCTGGTAAAAGGTATTGCGCTATATAGGGAATAGAGTGCCATTTGGGACACATCCCTTGTTAATGAGAAAAAGCCAGATAACTGTTGAGCCCCTGTAGAGTTGAGAGGAGATACCGTACTGAGGTCCATGACTTGCAGTAATCAGAATACCTGGGTTCAAATACTATCTGAAATCTTTCAAATACTTTGAACCAGTGCCAGATGGGTGGGATTTGATGTTTTGGCACTCTTATTTTTGGTCCATTAAAATACAAGCTCAATCAAGCACAGATAAAGTATTTGAAATGATGTCAAATCATATTTGAACCCATGTTTCGCTGCAGCAGTTATCAAATACTGAACTTTATCTACACAGCAAAATCCCCAGTGTTAATAACACTGCTTAGTGTAAAGCTTTGAGTGAATTGTAAAGTTACCACCCATGAGTCAGTGGCACTCTAAAGCAAAGGCTCAAAGTATTTGAAAGATTTCAGCTAGTATTTGAACCCAGGACCATGACTGAAGTTGTTAATGACAGAGACATACTTGTTGCATACATACATTTTCAGTCCCATGGACTTCACCAAGTGAGATCCTAAGTGAATATGTTATGAACAATCAAAATCATGTTCTTAATGAAACTGGATGATATTTGAAGGAAACCAGATCAAAGTATGATGACCAAACTATGAAAAATGAATGTTGCTTCTACATTGATAAAGTTTGATCGTTACGTTTCCGGTCTCCCGGTCTCCCCCCCCCCATGTCAAACACCTATATTCCTTATTAAGGGGATAAGATGACATCACCTTAACTGTCATTTTAATACACCAATAGTAACATCTTACCTAATTTAAATAAGTACCGCCTTGTAACCAACATTGGAGAAGGCGTGTTTGCAGAGGGGCGTGGTTTATATCGCTTGATAGCTACTCTGGTGCCAAAATTTGACTATAGGGTGTCAGGAAATATATTAAAACATGTACCATATTCATCTATGGCAAAGATACTTCTATGTTTCTCCTTTCATCTATGTCTGGTGTTAGCTAATTACTGGCTAGCTATGTCTTCAGCCAGCATGGAACAAAAGGGGCGGAAGGGTCATTAAAAACTCAATACGCAGTTGTCAAGTCAACACATCTGTCAGTGCTGCTGTGAACAGCATCGCAAAAGACATGCTAAACTGGAGATGCATAAATGATCACCAAATTAGCTTGAGATGATTTTACTGCAACACTGCATCCAAGTTGCTGTCAGTCCAGGCGAGCTCATAAGCTCCCCGCCCACAGCCTACCTTTTCAAACTTCCTGGTAGTTGAGACAAAAAATACTTTTCAGAATGACTGTTCAGGACATTTAACACAATACAATATGTATTTCAGGAGGCCCTTTTTTGAGGGTTTCACTCTAAAACAGGGTTTCCCAAAAACGGTCCTGGGGCCCACCCTGGATGCAAGCTTTGATTATTTAATTATTTTGATACTGGGTTAATTTGAATGACGCAACTGCTGGGTTGCAGGCATTGGGTCACTTAATTGCGTTGTTTAAAAAAAGAAGCAATTTTGGTTTGTTGATGTTGGGTTATTGATATAGCAGGTCATATCAGAAGACTGGAGTCCGAAGACTGGAGGCTTGGCTTAGTAGGCTTCAGGAAGTACATTTTGACTACCCGTGAGTGTAAATGTCAATCCGGTTCATCTGTTCTGTTGAACACTGGCGGAGCTTTAATGATGCTTACAGAAGTTTATGTATAATAATTTAAATCGAAACATTCTTAGTTTTTAATCCAGCATCGTGTGCCATGGAATTGGTACATTAAAAATCTCCTCCCAACTATTTTGCAATCTATATAGCACAGCTATAAAATTTTTGGTCTTTAAATTAAACTGGTATAATTTTTTATTAATCACAATTTACTTTAACCAATTTTGGTTTTAATGCAGGGCCAATTGACAAGTTCCTTACTTTCTCCACTTGCCTCTTCCATTTTCGCGGTAATGCTACAATTAGTTGGTTGTGATTTTGAGTAGAGTAGATATTTCCATATACATTTGTTAGTTGCATGTGTGACATACAGTAACTCCACCAGTCCTATTTATGATATAATTTACAAAGATTTTACCCTTTTTTTTATCTTCAAAAATATTGTTTTTTAAATCAACCCGTATTTTTGAGTTTAAGCATAATTCATGTTGTAATATTAGTTACGGCTTTTCTGGAGGATTAAACTGAAAATGCAACCAACTTTCTATGGATTGTTTTAAAAATAGAGATATTTTGGAGATGATTTAATTTCCAAATAACCAAAAGTGAGAGACTGTAATCTGAATAAAGGGAAAAAGACCATTCCGGAACATGGGGTGAGACATTCTTCCTTATCTGCTAGAGAACCAGTTCGGATTTAAGTATACGTTTTGTATGACTGAAGCCTTTAGTGAGAGGTCTAATCCTTTAATATTTAATCATTTCTGCCCTACAAATTCATATTCATTAAATAAATAGGCCCGTTTAATTTTGTCTGGCTTTCCGGTCCTAATAAAATTGGATGTTTTTTGCTCATATAATTAAAAAAATAAGTCAGCAAGGTCATAAGCAAATAGGTAAATATCTGGGATCAACAAATAGACAGGTATTTTCCTTTCCGCGGTAGCAAGATCTTATCTATTTTTGCAAACTTTTTCTTAAAATGCATTGTAGTGAGATAATATTTATTTTTGGATATGAACACCGAGTATGTCCACTTCACCGTCAGACCATTTTATTGGTAAACTACACGGTAATGTAAAAGTTGTATTTTTTAAGGATCCAATAATATAGAACATTTATTATAATTTGGTTGTAATCCAGAAAGGTTGCAAAAAGTATCTAGATCCTCTATGAGAATATGGAGGGATCCAAATTGTGGATTTAAAAGAAAACATGAGTTATCAGTGTACAATAAGACATTTGTGTCAGATCTCCCCAAGGAGATGTGGGTGTGGAGTCAGGTGCAGGAGAAACAAGTTCCAAAGAAAAGGGCGTTTTATTTAACTAGCTCAAAAAACAACAGGACACCGGACTACAGTAATAGCCTCGAAAACCCCACTCAGACACAGTCCAGGGAAAAACCACCTGTAACTCACTGACAGTTCAAACGAAAACAATCCTGCACAAAACCCCAAAGGAAATGTCAAATTATATACCCCCCCCCCCCCCAATTAACCAAAATGAAACCAGGTGAAACACAAAACAGACATAACCAAAACCCCCCCCCCCCCCGACTAACGGCTCCCGCTGCGTGCCGACGCCGGCCTCGAGGACAACCCGGAGGGCTAGGCGCAGGGCGATCAGGATGGAGACGGTGGAACTCCCCCAGCAGAGATGGGTCCAAGATGTCCCCCACCAGCACCCAGCACCTCTCCTCTGGTCCGTACCCCTCCCAATCCACGAGGTACTGCAGGCCCCCCACCCGACGTCTAGTGTCCAGGATGGACCGTACAGTGTACGCCGGACCCCCCTCGATATCAAGTGGGTTCGGAGGGACCTCCCGCAACTCAACGTCCTGTAGTGGACCAGCAACCACCGGCCTGAGGAGAGACACATGAAACGAGTGGTTAATACGATAGTAAAAGGGGAGCTGTAGCCTATAACATACCTCGCATATTCTCCTCAGGACTTTAAATGGCCCCACAAATCCCGGACACAGCTTCCGGCAGAGCAAGCGGAGAGGCAGGTTTCGGGTCAAGAGCCAGACCCTGTCCCCCGGTGCGAACACGGGGGCCTTACTACGGTGGCTCACCTTCTGTCACCCACCGGCCCATTTAAGGGATTCCTGGACGGCTCTCCAGGTCTCCTTTGAGCGTTGCACCCAACCCTCCACCGCAGGAGCCTCGTTCTGACTCTGATGCCACGGTATCAGGACTGGCTGGTAGCCCAACACGCACTGAAACGGAGACAGGTCCGTGGAGGAGTGGCGAAGTGAATTCTGGGCCATCTCGGCCCTAGGGACGAACCTCGTCCACTCTCCAGGCCGGTCCTGGCAATACGACCGCAGAAACCTGCCCACATTCGGGTTCACTCTCTCCACCTGCACATTACTCTCGGGGTGAAAACCAGAGGTCAGGCTGATCGAGACAGGTGTGACCAAGGCCTCTGTGGAACGGGGAGGGGCTATAACTTCCCTCTAGGCAGGTGTCTAGGAGCCGTACACTGAGCGCACACCGAACAGGAGGAAACATAAACCCTCACATCCTTAGCCAAGGTGGGCCGCCAGTACTTCCCCCTAAGAGTCTGCACTGTCCTCTCAATCCCCGGATGACCAGAGGAGGGTAGCGTGTGGGCCCACCTGATCAATCTATCACGACCACCAAGCGGGGCATACCTTCGACCCGCTGGACACTGAGGTGGAGGAGGTTCTAACCGAGATGCCCGCTAGATGTCCGCGTCCACCTCCCATAACACCGGTGCCACCAGACAAGAGGCCGGAAGAATGGGGGTGGGATCGATGGGCCGCTCCTCGTTATCATAGAGACGGGACAGTGCGTCAGCCTTCGCGTTATGGGAACCTGGTCTGTAAGAGATAGTGAAGCGAAATCTGGTATAAAACATCACCCACCTTGCCTGATGAGGATTCAGTCTCCTCGCCGCCCGGATGTACTCCAGATTACGGTGGTCAGTCCAGATGAGAAAAGAGTGTTTCGCCCCCTCAAGCCAATGTCTCCACACCTTCAGAGCTTTTACCACAGCCAGCAACTCCCGATCCCCCACATCATAGTTTCGCTCCGCTGGACTGAGCTTCCTCGAAAAGAAAGCGCAGGGGCGAAGCTTCGGGGGCGTGCCCGAGCGCTGTGATAGCACGGCTCCAACACCAGCCTCGGACGCGTCCACCTCCACTATGAATGGCAAAGAGGGGTCCGGATGCGCCAATATGGGAGCGTCGGTAAACAACGCCTTCAGACGACCAAAAGCTCTGTCCGCCTCCGTCGACCACCGCAAACGCACTGGCCCCCCCTTCAGCAGTGAGGTAATGGGAGCAGCCACCTGCCCAAAACCCCGGATAAACCTCCGGTAGTAATTGGCAAACCCTAAAAACCACTGCACCTCCTTTACCATGGTCGGAGTCGGCCAAATACGCACGCCAGCAATGCGGTCACACTCCATCACCACCCCAGATGTGGAAATGAGATACCCCAGGAAAGAGACAGCTGTTTGGAGAACATTCATTTCTCGGTCTTGACGTACAGGTCATGTTCCAACAGTCGCGAGGAAGAGACTAACCTTGCGCACCAGAGACACATGCGTGGCGCGTGTGGCGGAATAGATCAGTATGTCACTGATGTAAACCACTACACCCTGCTCGTGCAGGTCTCTGAGAATCTCGTCAACAAAGGATTGGAAAATGGCTGGAGCATTTTTTACCCATAAGGCATGACGAGGTACTCATAATTGCCAGATGTCGTACTAAACGCGGTTTTCCACTCATCTCCATCCCGGATTCGCACCAAGTTATACGCGCTCCTAAGATCCAGTTTTGTGAAGAAGCGTGCTCCGTGGAATGACTCCACCGCCGTGGCGATGAGAGGTAGCGGGTAACTGAACCCCACTGTGATGGAATTTAGACCTTTATAGTCAATGCACGGACGCAGACCTCCTTCCAGAAAAGGAAAAAGGATCGGTGGCAGCTAGTAGACCGGCGATGACGACCGCCGAGCGCCGCCCGAACAGGGAGAGGAGCCACCTTCGGTGGAAGTCGTGACACCTTTGATTTTAAGCCCTGAATTTCTAGGCCTTTCACATAATTGTTGATTTTAATAGCTAACATTTTGATTGCCATTATAAATAGATACACTGATTGTGGACAATCTTGTTTTACTCCTCTTGACAGTTTAATACTTTCTGAGAAGTAGCCATTATTTACAATTTTACATAATTGTAACCCATTGTATAAGAGATTCTCCCAATATTAAAATATTCCAGACATTTTTATATCAATTCCAGTCATACGTTATCAAAAGCCTTTTCGAAGTCAGCAATGAATACCAGGCCTGTTTTCCTAGATTTTTCATAGTGTTCATTTGTTTCCAGTGTTTATTTTATTTCCTCCAATGTATCGTCTATGTAAAAAACCTGTTATTCATTTTGCATCACAACACTGAAGTGTAAGGGGTCTCCAGTTTTTTTTAAATGGTCTGTATCTTTATATTTACCACTTGGGTCCTGGTTCAATAATAATGAAATCAGACCTTCTTGTTGAGTATCTGATAAGACTGGTTAATTGTTTGGAACTGTCACAGGGTAAGAATTGAAGGAGCATGTCAAATTGCTTCCTGGTAGGCCTATCGTAAGAACTAAATGTTTTGAATGGGAATTTATATGACCTTTAACATCATATCTTCATACAACATTCAACCTGTGCTTCAGGTGGTGATGTAGTGATAGTACCCTGGCTGTGTCTGCAATACAAATGGACTTAATAATGTATAGTTAACACTATGGGTACATTTCCCCCGAAGTGCTGAATTGAAATGCTCCTAACATTTCTCTTTTCCGATGGATTGGAGCTGCCTCCATAAAGGCCAGCCAGGAACAATAGCATTAATTAACTAAATTATTGTTGTTCATCTTTACTAATGACCTGCATATCTCTGAGATGTAACCTGGTATTAATAACATGACGGTAGGCTATGTAAAATATGTAAGTTATTATATTCATTATGTTATATTCATGGCTCATTTATGCCCAATGACTCACAATGTAATAACAGTGTGTCAGTTAGCTAAATGTATGTTTTGAAAATAATTATATTTTCAATGCAATGGGCTTCAAGATGATCAGCATCAATTCAGACTACTCAGGTGTATAGAATGAATTATACATAGGGAATACAACAGATTCTTTTGTATGTGTTTTTCAAGGGCCAGTTGGCCTTTTTCAATACAAAAATATCAATTTTAAACTTGAGTGTGATTTGATCCCAACAGTAAATAGGCTGAATTAGTGGAAGAAAGGGATGCACAGTCACGCTCTGTAAAGTGTTCATGACACATTGCCTGGCATGATGATAAAAGAGACTGTGATGGAAAAATAAAAGATTGCACTTGTTACTGAAGGTCCCCTTACAGTTGGTTCGACTAAAGTGCAAAGCTGCAGACCTGTGTCTCAGAATATAGAATAAAGTTTGCCGTTAGCCGTATTTACCTAGGCTGGATCGAAACAGAATATTGTAAAATAAATCGAACAATTCAGTTTGGACCAAGGCTAACAATTCCCATGCTCTACTTCATGAGTATGCCTAGTAACACACTCAACAGTTAGCAATAATTAGAACCACAATGGTTGTACAGTAGGCTTGTTTGCCATGTCTGCCTTACCTGCTTTCCTCCATCGATTTCCATTGCCTTGAAATAAAGCGCTGTCTGACGTACAATAAGACAATGAAAGAAAAGTGGAATACTAATTATACAGGGCTAGCCAATAACCAACATCAACTACCCTGTCATCTGTGTAAAGGTCTTGTATTCACATGTTCCGTGATGATGCCAGACCAACCAGCACAATTTATTTATTCCACGTCCAGAAAATCAGGTGGCCTATCAATTAACTCTAGCCGTCAAAATCAATTATACATTTTCTTTCTCTATTTATCTACTTTTCATGCCTTCCCCGTCTCTCTCTCTCTCTCTTCACTCTCATTAAATATGCTACTGTAATTGCATTAGGCGCGGAAAAGAGGAAATGGATTTGCACAATGTATGTTAGAGAGGAAAAGTATTTTCACCTCATCTGCAGGTAAGTTAATTTTAATTGTTGCGCAAAAAGGGCCCTCTGCGAACGGGTAGGTATTTATTGTCGACTCTCACCCACCATGGAACTGTGACTGGTTGCCATGAGGCGTGGCTGAAGACATTGTCGGAGGATTTAAGAACTCTTGTGTCCACTCTGCAGACAGGACAGATGGGAGCAACAGCTGCTACCCCTGTGGTGATTCCTAAACCTCCACTCCCTACCAGCTCATCTTCTTCCTCCCCTTGGGAGCCTCCTCTCCCGGCACCGGAGCGCTATGGGAGGTGTCGTGGGTTCCTGCTCCAATGTTTGCTGGTCTTTGAGCTGCAGGCATCAATGTTTCCCACCGAGCATTCCAGAGTGGCATACATCATCTCCTTCTCAGGACGGACTCTGGCCTGGGCAACAGCTAAATGGGAGCAACAATCAGAAATCTGTTTTAATTGGCAAAGCTTCAGCCAGGAGATGAACAGGGCTTTTGATCACTCCATCAGTGGCAGGAATGCTGCCCAAAGATTCATTAAGCTTCAGCGGGGCAGGCAGAGCTCAGCTGATTACGTCATTGGCTTTCGGCCGCTCGCCGCTCAGAGCGATTGGAATACAGAGGCACTTCACTCAGCCTTTCTGAACTGACTTAGCGAGGTTCTCAAGGATGAACTGGCTTCCCGTGACACTCTGAATGAGCTTATGGTTTTGGCCATTCGGATTGACATCCGGCTTCGGGAACGTCATCGGGAGAGTACGGAGAAGTTTGGTGTCGGTTCCAGTGTTTTGGGTTCTGCTGAGGGAGTCCATTTTTCGTTGGTTCCACTGCCTTATGCTTCGTATGCTTGTCCTGTACCCCATCTGGGTTCTCAATTCAGCTCTGGGCCTCCTTCATATCCTTCAGAGGAGTCGATGCAATTGGGACGCACCAGACTATCCGCTCTGAAGAGAAGGCGCACGACTAACGAGCAACGTTGTCTTTACTGTGGAGAGTCTGGACATTTCCGTGCCTCCTGTCCTGAGCTGACGGGAAACAGGATGATACAGATACAGTCTCCAGCTGCCGGCATGGCACACACCTTGCTTCTGGCCAACCTGCGGTGGGACAATGGTCAGTTGGACATTCCTGCTTTCATAGACTCTGGGACTACCTGCTGTTTTCTAGATCGCACATAAGCTCGCTAACAGGGGCTGCATTTCACTAAGCTGGACATTCCATTGTCGTCACTGCACTGGATGGTCAACCCCTAGGGTCTGGGAAGGTGAAGCAACTCACCATGCCTATTCATCTACTAGTTCTGAATTACAATGTGGAGCTTATCCAGTTACATCTGATGGAATGCCCTGAGCTTCCCCTGGTTCTTTGACATCCGTGGCTTTCCATCCATAATCCTCAAATTGACTGGCCCTCTGGACGAGTTCTGGGATGGAATCTTCACCCCTTTCCGGCCCTGCTTGTCTGGAGGCTTCCGACTCCCCTGTTTCCCCAACTGGGAATGACAAGCCTGATCTTTCCCGCGTACCTTGGGATTATTGGGATCTGGGTCTGGTCTTCAGCAAACGAAGGGCCAGCGAACTACCTCCTCACAGGTCCTACAATTGTGCCATCGACCTCCTGCCCGGCACCACTTCTCCGAGGAGGGCTGTATTCTCTCTCAGGTTCAGAGACTGCAGCCATGAACAGTTATCTTAAGGAGGCGCTGGCGGCTGATTTTATTCGGCCGTCCACTTCACCTGCAGGAGCGGGTTTTTTCTTTGTTGGGAAGAATGATGGGGGAATATGTCCTTGTATCGTTTACTGGGGTTTAAATATCATTACCATCAAGAACCGTTACCCTCTTCCTCTTATGTTCTCAGCTTTTGAGAGACTCCAGGGAGCTACAGTTTTTTCAAAATTGGATTTACGGAACGCGTACAATCTGGTGTGCATCAAACAGGGAGATGAGTGGAAGACAGCATTCAACACCCCCAATGGACATTATGAGTACCGGGTCATTTGGACTTACTAATGCTCCCACCGTTTTCCAGGCCCTGGTCAATGATGTGCTGCGCGACTTCCTTCACCAGTTCGTGTTTGTGTACCTGGATGATATCTTCATCTTCTCTAGGTCCATGGTTGAACACATCCAACATGTTCGCCAGGTCCTTCAAAGACTCCTCTCTCATCACTTCTTCGTGAAGGCTGAAAAGTGTACATTTCACATTCCTCTGATATCCTTCCTGGGGTACATCGTGTCTCAAAGCTGTGTAAGGATGGACTCCCAAAAGGTAGAAGCGGTGGTCAACTGGCCACGGCCCAGCACTGTCAAGCAAGTCCAGCGTTTTTGGGTTTTGCTCATTTCTACCAGAGATTTGTGAGAGACTTTAGTTCTGTGGCTATGCCATTGACAGAGCTCAACAAGGGCTTGGCGGGGCATGTATGCTGGACCTCTGCTATTGAGAAGGCGTTCCAGGACCTGAAACGTGCACCCATTCTTGTTCAAGCGGACACTTCTCTTCCCTTCGTGATAGAGGTGGACGTCTCTGACGTTGGCGTGGGTGCATTTCAGTCTCAGCACTCGACTAAAAACCAAAAGCTTCATCTCTGTGCTTTCTTCTCCAGGTGTCTCTCTCCAGTGGAGAGGAACTGTGATGTCAGAAATCGGGAGCTTCTTGCAGTCTAACTGGCTTTGGAGGAGTGGCTGCACTGGTTGGAGGGTTCAGAACACCCATTTACAGTTTGGATTGACCACAAGAACCTGGCCTACATCCAGGAGGCTAAATGCCTCAGTCCCCGGCAGGCTCGTTGGACTCTCTTCTTCACTCGGTTCAGATTCAAGTAATTTTACTGCCCGGGGTCTAAGAACATGAAGCCGATGCCCTATCTCGCCAGTTTCCCAGCTCCAGTGAGGATCGGCTGCTTGGATCCATCATCCCCAGGTTGCTCATCCTCACACCGGTGTCCTGGGGTATAGAGACAGAAGTGAGGGAGGGGCATGGTAGGGAGAGTGTTCCAGACGGCTGTCCACCTAACAGACTTTTTGTCCCTATTGGGGCACGGTCCAAGGTACTTCAGTGGGCTCACTTGTCACATCTCACCTCTCATCCGGGAGGGCAGCGAACGCTAGAGTTTTTGAGGAGGAGGTTTTGGTGGCCCTCGGCAGATGCGGACCTGCTTGTCCGACCTGCGCCCAGAACAAGACTCCTCGTCAGCAGCCTCTGGGGTTTCTTCATCTGCTGCCAACATCTTCTTGACCCTGGTCTCATCTCTCTATGGATTTCATCACAGGCCTTCCATCCTCAGAAGGCCACACGGTCATCCTGGTAATTGTGGACCAATTTTCCAAGACGGCACATTTAATTCTGCTGACTAAGCTTACATTTGTCTGTGAGACTGCTCAGCTCGTCATTCAATATGTTTTCCGCCTTCACGGACCTCCTCTGGACATCGTCTTCGATCGGGGCCCTCAGTTTGAGTCCAGATTCTGGAGGGAATTCTGTACTCTTCTGGGGTCATCAGCCAGTCTCAGGATATCACCCTCAGTCCAACGGTCAAACGGAGTGGGTGAACCAGGATCTGGAGACCGCCTTATGGTGCTGTGTGTCTGCCAACCCCACCACTTGGAGTCAGCACCTTCCCTGGGTGGAGAACACACACACAACACTCTCCAGTGTTCCTCCACCGGCCTGTCACCATTGCAGGTGTTGTACTGTTACCAGCCCCTCCTGTTTCCTGATCAGGAGATTGATGTGGCGGTCCCTTCCGCTCAAGCCTCATCTTTCGTTGCCTACACGGACCTGGGAGAGGGCTCGGTCAGCGCTCCTGAGGTCCTCAACTCGGGTTCAATGGCAGTCCAACCGTCATTGCTGCCCGAGTCTCCTCCTGCGTCCAGGCCAGAAGGTCTGGTTGTCTACTTTGGATCTGCCTCTACACGTGGAATCTAGGAAGTTGGCTCCCCAGTACGTTGGGCCATTCAAGGTTCTACGGTGCATTAATCCAGTGGCCTATTGTCTTCGTCTGCCCCGGTCCATGAGGGTTCATCCCACCTTCCACATCTCCAGACTCAAGCCTGGTATTCAGTCCTCTGGTTCCTGCCACTAGGCCTCCACCTCCGCCAGCCTACACGGTGCAACGCATCCTCTCCAGTCGTCAGTTCCGGCATGGAACTCAGTATAGTTACGGTACTGAGGAATGATCCTGGGTTCCGGCTCGGAAAATTCTGGACTCCGGACTCATTCGGGACTTCCGTCAACATTCAGTTGACGTCAGGAGCCATTCCTTGAGGGGGGGTGGGTCCTGTCATAGTGTCTGTTTTATTTTTGAGTGTGCACTCTTAAGTTACCGCTGGAGGGCACCCTTACTTTGTTTCTAGTGTCCGGGTTACCCTGATTGATATTATTGGTTTCACCTGTGGTTGATTGTCCTCTCGGTTCACCTGTTGCCTGGCTATTTAAGTTCCTCTGTGGGCAGGGATCTTTGCTTGGGTCTCATGTTTTGATTAGTGTGCTATTGCTTTGTTTTTTCTGTGAGGACCTCAGTAAATGTTCTGTATTTACCCTTACCTCTGCCTGCTGTGTTTCTCTGTGCCTGGGTCTGAGTTCGTACTAGCATTATTGTCACAGATACTCAACTAGTCTAAAGAAGGCCAGTTTTATTGCTTCTTTAATCAGAACAACAGTTTTCAGCTGTGCTAACATAATTGCAAAAGGGTTTTCTAATGATCAATTAGCCTTTTAAAATTATAAACTTGGATTAGCTAACACAACGGACACAGGAGTGATGGTTGCTGATAATGGGCCTCTGTACTCCTACGTAGATATTCCATAAAAAATCTGCCGTTTCCAGCTACAATAGTCATTTACAACATTAACAATGTCTACACTGTATTTTTGATCAATTTGATGTTATTTTAATGGACATGCTTTTCTTTCAAGAACCCCCCCCCCGCCTTCCCAGTATCACGTTCGATCTACTCTTCAGGCATACACACACGCACATGTATAAACTGAATGCATGCAAACAGCAATGAATGCACGCGTGTGAGAGTGCACACAAACACACAAAGTATAGAGCCACTATTTAATAACAGTTCCCTAAAATATGAGAAAAATAACCTGGTGCAACTTTAACTATATTGGATTGCTTTAGAATATAAAAAAAGTGTAAGCATTTCCCAGTGGGCATCAACCTGGTTCATGGTCAGGAGGTGTGTGTGTGTGTGTGTGTGTGTGTGTGTGTGTGTGTGTGTGTGTGTGTGTGTGTGTGTGGAGAACTATGAGGAGGAGTGTGTGTCTGTGTGTGTCACTGTGCAAGCATGGGTGTGTATGTGCCTGTGTGTGTGAGGAAAACTGAGAAGGAGTGTCTGTGCCAGTGGAGTGTTGTTGAGATCATAGAAGAGCCTTCTTCATGTCTGCAGTCTCATTGCAGTCCAGCTAGCCCAGATCGTACAGAGCATTCCCCATAGAGCTGCTCACAAAGTGGTTAGAGAGAAGCAATCTTATCCAGACCCGAGAGAGAACCGTGCCTTTTGAAGATGGTAGTGGAGATGACAGGATACCCTGATTCAGGGGAGACGGAAGAGAGGAGGAAGAATTGTGTTTTTGAAAGAAGGGGAGCATAGATAAGGGAAGGGCAGAGATCTTAATGCAGCCATTTCAAACTACAGATAGAAAGAGCAGTGAATGCATTGAGATACTAAAATGTCAGTTACAACATGCCATTATGGTCTTATAATGGTTGCAGCAAAAACATTTGCTTTTATTAACCATTTTTTTATTTAACTAGGCAAGTCAGTTAAGAACGAATTCGTATTTACAATGACGGCCTACCCCGGCCAAACCCTAACCCAGACGACGCTGGGCCAATTGTGCGCTGCCCCCTGTTGTGATGCAGCCTGGAATCGAACCAGGGTCCGTAGTGACACCTCTAGCACTAAGATGCAGTGCCTTAGACCGCAGCTCCACTTGGGAGCCCACAATGTTTGTATCAATTTGTATCAATATTTTCATATTTACTTGTGACAAAAGCAGTTACCCTTAATTTTTTGGGGTAAATGAATGGTGTTTCTTGCATCCTCCATCACTCCATCTTTAGACTCAGCAGAAATGTGACCGGTGTTCCCTGTAGAGCTGTACCCATACATTTTAAAACCCTCATTTAATTGCACTACTATTGTTTATTTCTACTTGAGTCTGGTGACAGAAAATCACTTAATTTTATTTTGGTGAAGTAATGGTGTTTTTTGCAACTTTTAGTGTCAGCCCGACTTTCTGTGACTGCTGTTTCCTGTAGAGCTCTACCAAGAGAGCCGTCAGATCGGGCCCACCCGTGTGAAAAGATGCTGTTTCACGTAGCTACCAAACATTGGAGTAATAGAACAATAGCTTCATATTTAAGCTGAAGGGGCTGATGTAAAAAGGCACCTCTTTTGACTGAGACATGTGCCGCGATGTCTATCTGATACACTATTTCTTCTGATAAGATGACAATTTCAATAAGAGACTTTAGTCTGGCTACTCTGGCTTCTTGCCCCTGTGGGTTTTGGCGGGAGAAGAAGGGGTGAATTTCACAGGGGGGAGGAACAGGAGGGCCTTGTATGGGCTCGATGAAACGCAGGAGAGAGCATTTGCAGAAGTGAGATAAAGTACTTTTTTTTCTCCCTCTCCCATTTTCCCAGGGAGGGAGCTGTGAGAAGGGCATAGAACCAGACCAGTGATTGGAAGAGAGAGAGAGAGAGAGAGAGGGACTATGTGTCCCCAATGCAACCCTATTCCCTTTATAGTGTACTGTAAATGGAATAGAGTGCCATTTGTGATGCACTACACAGATAGTTACTAAAGCCAGTGGAAAGCCAGTGGAGAAGTCACTCAAACAGTACAGAATGAAGAGTATGTGGTTGATGTTCCATTCACTTTACCTATACAGATGATGACCGTACAGAGGAGCCGATGGGCCCCGGGAGATCAGCTCAGCTTAGAATTAAGATTACAGCCAATGACATGGTATGGTGCATGGAGAGAGATCTAACCAAAAGATGCACATCCATTTTTTAATGTTGTGTGTGTGTGTGCAGTGGTGGAAAAAGTACCCAATTGTAATACTTGAGTAAAATGCAAGATACTTTCATAGAAAATGACTCAAGTAAAAGTCACCCAGTAAAATACTACTTGATTAAAAGTCTAAAAGTATTTGGTTTTAAATATAAAAAAGGTAATTGTGATCGTTAAAATATACTTTGGTGTCAAAAGTAAAAGTATAAATCATTTCAATATCCTTATAAATCCTCAACAGTCTTTTGACGCAATCGGTCAGTTTAAGCGAGAGATATAATTTTGCAAGGGCTGCGTCTCAATCTACAGCATCTGACCTATGTTGACCTTCCACATCTGTGGTAGAAAGGGGCAGAGGTACAGCACTGTGTCAGAGAAATTCTAAAGGAAGAGAGACTGCAGATTCTTTCAAACAACAAATGTATAAGATTTGCAAAAATTAAGCAATCAATAACAACCATTCAATCAGTGCATCGTTAGGAAAGCCCAACAAACAGAGTTGTCTCTCTCCTCTTATAGACAAAGTACTACCTATTTTGTCAACGTTGCAGTTTAGCAGACGGGTGGAAACGGGGACAGAACATGGTGTGTAAAAGCTGATTTAGCTTGTTTGTTCACATTAAGGTAGCTGACATTGCCACCATTGTCTGTTCCTTCCTGCAAGTTTACACACATCTAAATTCATGTGGATTGTGAAAACAGAATGTCACATACTGCGGTCGCACCCAAACAGCTCTTATCTGTAAGCCCAGACTTATGACTAAGTCACACAAGACAAGCCTGTGTCAGTAAAAAATAATAACATATAACAATAGACAATTATCTTAAGTAAAAACATCATAGAATATCTAATTAAACACATAGTATGTAATTCATTTTTAATTTCCACCACAGCTGTTTGTCCGAACGGTTTGGCCTGCAAACTATAATGACCATGATGGTGTTCCCCCATGGGACTCGTCTGCAGTCGGTACCGCCGATGTGCCAACTTCTGTCTGTAGCGTCCGAACCGTTTGGGCTACAAACTAATATGACCCCGCTGTGGAAAGGGGAGACTCTTGACGACCCTCATAAGTGTAACAGGACTCGTCTGGTAACCTGCTACCCGATAAAATAATTAATGAAATTATGGAAGTAGTTTTGTGCCAACAAAAAGGGGTTAAATATGTGTCTAAAAAATATAAATATTTCCTGAGCTTTCTTAGATATAGGACAGACACTTAAAAAACATTATTCTTTCTGATCAAATTTTTGACTGTCTGTTTTTGCCATTTATGAATGTTATTCAATGTGTTTCTATGGGCTATAGTAGTAAAGGCCAAACTCAATATTGAATCTTTTTTTATATACAGTGCGCTCCAAAATTACTGGCACCCCTGACTGGCAATGCACAAGCAATACTTAAAAAATATAAACAATATAATTATAGAGATAAACTCAAAAACCTTGATTTGGAGGACATTGATTTTTAATTAAATCAATACATTATTTTGGTTGGTTCCATTGAAACATTAATAAAGTACAGTATTTCTCACATGTTGGTATTTTGAGTTTATCTCTATAATTATGTTGCTTATATTTGTTTAAGCATTGTTTGTGGATTGCCAGTAATTTTGGAGCCCACTGTATATATATATATATATTTTTTTCTTTCTGTTGACCAATTCATCAAACATACGAGAGGTGCTTGATGGAAAACCATGTTTGTCAAATAATAGGGATCACACATTTCAGGGGTGTGGGATTGGATTTTTGATGTGGTTGTCAGTGTCCGTCAGCACCATCGAAATCATATGGCAGGATTTAACGGCGGCCAAGTCCATTTGAACAGAGATTGCTGAAGCTCTAGCTGAGTGATAATTACTGTTCTGGGCCCTCAGTATTCACAACAGGATTGTCCATGGTGCGTCCCAAATGACACCCTATTCCCTACATAGTGCACTACTTTTGTCCAGAGCCCTATGGACCCTGGTCACGAGTAGTGCACTGTATAGGTAATATGATGTCATTTGGAATGCATCCCATGGCTCTCTATAGCACTGGTATGTCATTACTTCCACTCTGCTATCCAATTCCATACTGTCATACTTCAAGCAGCTAGCTAGCCCCCCAGAGTGGTTTTAATTTAATCAAATAATTAAAGTTGCAAAGCAAGAGTTTTCAAATTTTATAGAGAAATCCATAGACCTATAGTCACAGCAAGAAATTAAATAGCTTTCTGAAATTAACCATGAACATTTTCTATTTTCCCCTACATGAGAAAGTAATGCCATCACAAGCACATTTGAGGCTGCTACCCTGTATACATAGGCTTGAAATCACTGGCCACTTTAATTAATAATGGAACACTAGTCACTTTAATAATGTCTTTACATATTTTGCATTACTCATCTCATATGTATATACTGTATTCTATTCTATTCTACTGTATCTTCGTCTATGCCGCTCTGACATTGCTCGTCCAAATGCTTATATATTCTTAATTCCATTCCTTTACTTTAGATTTGTGTGTATAGTGTGTATTGTTGTGGAATTGTTAGATATTACTTGTTAGATATTACTGCACAGAAACACAAGCATTTCGCTACATCCACAATAACATCTGCTAAACATATGTATGTGACAAATAACATTTGATTTGATTTAATGTGGTGTACTTGTGAGGAAGAGTCTGACTGTACTCATGGAGGGAAGGAATTAATGGCTACATCCCAAGACAAATGAGATGATCATGGACTACAGGAAAGGAGGACTGAACACACCCCCATTCATATCGACGGGGCTGTAGTGGAGCGGGTCGAGAGTTTCAGGTCCCTTGGTGTCCACCTCACCAACAAATGATCATGGTCTTAACACACCAAGACAGTTGTGAAGAGGGCATGACAACGCTGTTTATTATCTATACAGAGTCACTTTACCCCTCCGTACATGTACAAATGACCTTGACTAAACTTTCTCTCTCTCTCTCTCTCTCTCTCTCTGATTGTGTGCTTTATGAAGTCCTCTACAAATACTCAGTTCTGCCACTTCCACTCTGTCAGATTGTAATCTCTGCTCAGTCAGTATAGCCATTATTATTATTACTCAAGATCCTGTTAGCCTGCTGTACCTGTTTCCCTGCTTGACGCTGTTTATCCTCTCACTGCGGTTTTGCCGCCCTGACTTTGGCTCCTGTTAAACATCTCACCACCCTGCTACCCTGTTCCCGACTCACCACACCACCACTCCCTTAGATTCCTCTCCGGACCTGTTTACCCTGTCCCAAACCAGCACACTCCAACCTTGTCCTCCGTTTCCTACAACTCATCCAAGCTTCCCTGGATCCGCACTCCATACCTCCCTGTGTTAAAATAAATACCTTGATTCGTTCATCTCTGTTTCTGAGTCTGCTCTTGGGTTCGTTCCCCTGTGCTGCTCTGCGTAACCGCACTACTTTTTACCAGGGCCCGCGTAGTGCACTATATATGGAACAGGATGCCATTTGAGACACACTCAGTGAACTGAGGAGGCCCGTGCCTGCACTCTGGGACGCTAGCGCCCCACCTGGACAACATCCGTTAAATTGCAGAGTGCGAAATTCTAAATACAAAAATAGTAATATTAAACATTCATGAAAATACAAGTGTCTTACAACGTTTAAAAGCTTAACTTCTTGTTAATCCAAATGCTTTGTTAGATTTAAAAAAGGCTTTTCAGCGAAAGCATACCATGCAATTATCTGAGGACAGCGTCCCGCATACACCAGCATTAAAAACATTTTCCAAACCAGCAGGGGCTTCACAAAAATCAGAAATAGCGATAAAAATAAATCACTTACCTTTGAAGATCTTCCTCTGTTTGCAATCCCAAGGGTCCCAGCTACACAACAAATGGTCGTTTTGTTCGATAAAGTCCTTCTTTATATCCCAAAAAAGTCAGTTTAGTTGGTGTGTTTGATTCAGTAATCCACCCGTTCCACTCGTTCAACATGCAGACAAAGGAATCCCAAAAGTTACAGGTAAACTTCGTCCAAACAAGTCAAACAACATTTCTAATCAATCCTCAGGTACCCTAATATGTAAATAAATTATACAATTTAAGACAGAATGTAGTATGTTCAATACCGGAGATAAATAACGAAGTGCGCGCCCTCATCCACGCGCACCACAAGACTACAGTCCAAATGAGAGCCACCTTGAAAAACTACAACTACTAACTAATTTTTCAAAAAACAAGCCTGACACCCTTTCTAAATACTGTTGACATCTAGTGGAAGCCATGGGAACTGCAATCTGGGAGGAAGTCCTTTGAATATCCCATAGACAAGCATTTGAATAGCCTGTGACCTAAAAAAAAAGGATTCTCCTTGGGTTTTCACCTGCCATATCAGTTCTGTTATACTCACAGACATTATTGTAACAGTTTTAGAAACTTCAGAGTATTTCCTATCCAATGCTACCAATTATATGCACATCTTAGCTTCTGGGCCTGAGTAACAGGCAGTTTACTTTGGGCACGTCAGTCATCTGAACTTCCGAATACTGCCCCCTAGCCTTAAGAAGTTTTAACCGGAAGCCCTTTCAGTCAGACATGAAGACCTGGAGCATGCCTCTGGTTGCTTATCCCTGCTCTGTGCTCCATTTAATAAAGATTCATTGTGTGAAGGAAGGAACAGTTCTTTTCCAGGTCAGATGAGAACCCATTGATGTAAGTCTGTGTGTGGGAAGACAATTGGACAATTTAACCAGACATGGTCCCATTGTGAGCAATCAGGTTTTAGATGTGGATTTAGTTAAGTGTTGTTGCAGTGTGTGTGTGTGCCCCTCTGCACATAAAGCGTAGCAGGCCAATTGCTATGCCCCAGGTTGACCGTGAAAATGGAGAGATGAGTTCAAGGAGTGCTAATTAAATGCTGCTTTCTCTCTTTCTTCCCCTGCTCTTCGTACCTCAAAGGTTTCACAGGCATCAGAATTAAAACAAAAAGGTCCCATTATTTGGAATGAGCGAGTGAGAGGAGGAGAGGAGGGCTAAGCGGAGGTGATGATAAAGTGGACTGAAGGAGGTGGTGTGTTAGCTGGGGTTGCAACCAGACAGTGGTTGTCTCAAATGGCATACTATTCCCCATACTGCACTACTTTTGACCAGGGCCCAAGTAGTGCACTATATAGCAAATAGGGTAACATTTGGGACACAGTCAGACGGTGTACTCTAGCTGATCGGAGAAATAAATGGAAACCAAGCTCTCTTTGAGATGAAGTGAAAGAGTGAAAAGTTAAAGAGCTAGGACTATTACAGTGATGAGCTGCTCATTAAATGTTTATTTACTTGCCTTCCTTCTCATTAAGCCTCTGGTAATGATGACAGGAATGGAAGAGAGAGGCCCGGGTGTCTGGCAGACAGTAATGTTGGAGCTAAAGCGACAGGACTAGCAGGATTAAAAACCGGAGCAGCAGAGGGGGCTATGTTTGTCTCAGGATGTTGAGAGGAGGGGAGCTAAAAAGGTAGAGAACACACACAGGGGACACGCACCACCACAGAGTTTCAGGGAAAGGTGAAGTGGCACTTCGAAAGTAAATGACTTCTTGGTTTTACTGGAGTTGGTGTAAGTGGAAAGGAGTTCTGTAAGAAAACTTTACATTAGTTTGAACAATAACTATTTGTCGGTAATGCTAGAACCTAATCCCAAAAGGCTTAAAATTCTCCTGAAATGTTTCAAGCTATTCAATACATCCTATATCCTACATTTCATGCATGTATGGCAGGTAACATAAAAACCTACCACAGTCCTCAAAAGTTCACACAAGAACTAGGCAAACTGTTTTACCAACCCACATAAATGTACTACACTTTACTATAGAATACTGTAGTACCTACTATAGAATTATGTAGTAAATTGTAGTATACTGTAGAATACCACTGTCTACTACACATTGTATTATCCTTTGAGCATGTCTTCAGTTGCATTTACTATAGAATGTTGTAGAATAGTAAATACTACAGTAATGTCCTCAAAAACACTACAATCCACAAAAACAGCACACTTTTTTAAACTATAGGAAATACTACAGTATTTAATTTGCATATACTCTGCCCATTCCCCTCCCCCATATCCCAATTTGTGCCACCCATAACTGAGAAACCTACATGCCAAGTATAGATCATATTGTGTTCCTTAAAAGTATATATAAACTCAGCAAAAAAAAAATCCTCTCAATGTCAATTGTGTATATTTGTATGAACATAACCAGATTCAACAACTGAGACATAAACTGAACAAGTTCCCCAGACATGTGACCAACAGAAATGGAATAACGTGTCCCTGAACAAAGGGGGGGTCAAAATCGCAATGACAACAATCTCAGTCTGATGATGCTGTGACACACCGCCCCAGACAATGACAGACCCCCCACCTCCAAATCGATCCCTCTCCAGAGTACAGGCCTCGGTGTAACGCTCATTCTCATTATACTACTATTTGCAAAAAAATACATGAATTACTATAGTACACTGTATACTACAAGTTTCATTCACCACAGTACTAATACTATAGCTAACTGTAAATACTACAGTATAATACAATAAATACTACATTATTCAACTGAGTACGTAAAAACACTACACTGAATACTATAGTAAAGTCTGCAAAAAACTGCAGTGAATACTATAGTATTTATAATGTGGGAACTAAATCAAATCAAATCAAGTCAAATTTCATTGGTCACATACACATGGTTAGCAGGTGTTAATGCGAGTGTAGCGAAATGCTTGTGCTTCTAGTTCCGACCATTCAGTAATATCTAACAAGTAACCTAACAATTTCACAACAACTACCTTATACATATTGTTAACAGAGTCAGACTATTCGTGCAAAACCATGTTGAACTATGCAAGATGTTCAGCAGCTACAGTATGTGGCCTTCCCATAGGGCCTGTCTCGATGCTCCTAGGACTAGGCAGTGTTTGGGGTTAGTATTGTGTTTTAAAGGTCACAATGTGAGTGTGAATATATCAGCTCAACTAGATTAATGACACAGTGATCTTTAAAAGGGTAGCAGGCAAGAGACAGCACCAACACATTAAACACAACAGCATCTGCCTGCTAGGCAGGCTTATGCTGGATAAGCAGCTTACATTGTAGCACTGTGAAACTGATCTGCCTTTACAATACAAGCACATGACATTACTTTGCATGTATTCTGTTATCGTCTGTGTTTACTTTTTGTCATTATACCTGTATTTATGCAGTTTAAAGCAGGCCACAAACCATTTTACATTATACACTACATTACCAAAAGCATGTGGACACATGCTCACCGAACATCTCATTCCAAAATCATGGGCATTAATATGGAGTTGGTCTCCCCTTTGCTGCTATAACAGCCGCCTCTTCTGGGAAGGCCTTCCACTACATGTTAGAACATTGCTGTGGGGACTGGCTTCCATTCAACCACAAGAGCGGCAGGGTAGCCTAGTGGTTAGAGCATTGGAATAGTAACCGAAAAGTTGCAAGTTCAAATCCCAGAGCTGACAAAGTACAAATCTGTCGTTCTGGCCCTGAACAGGCAGTTAACCCACTGTTCCTAGGCCATCATTGAAAATAAGAATTTGTTCTTAACTGACTTGCCTAGGAAAGGTGACCAACGGTGGAATTGGCTTTGAGGGTGACCAGTGAGATATACCTGCTGGAGTGGGTGCTGCTATGGTGAGCTGAGATAGGATGGGGCCTTACCCAGCAGAGACTTGAAGATAACCTGTAGCCAGAGGGTTTGGCGACGAGTATGAAGTGAGGGCCAGCGTATAGGTCGCAGTGGTGAGTAGTGTACGGGACTTTGGTGGCAAAATGGATGGCACTACATCCAGTTTGCTGAGTAGAGTGTTGGAGGCTTTTTTATAGATGGCATCGCCGAAGTCTAGGATCGGTAGGATGGTCAGTTTTACGAGGGCATGTTTGGCAGCATGAGTTTTGTTGCTAAATAGGAAGCCAATTCTAGATTTCATTTTTGATTGTGAGTCTGGAAGGAGAGTCTGGAAGGAGAGTTTACAGTCTAGCCAGACACCTAGGTATTTGTAGTTATCCACGTATTCTAAGTCAGAACCGTCCAGAATAGTGATGCTGGATGGGCGGGCAGGTGCGGGCAATGATCGGTTGAATAGCATGCGTTTAGTTTTATTTGCGCTTAAGAGCAGTTGGAGGCCACGGAAGGAGAGTTGTATGGCATTGAAGCTCGTCTGGAGGTTAGTTAACACAGTGTCCAAAGAAGGGCCAGAAGTATACAGAATGGTGTCGTCTGCGCAGAGGTGGATCAGAGAATCACCAGCAGCAAGAGCGACATCTTTGATGTATACAGAGAAGAGAGTCGGCCCGAGAATTGAACCCTGTGGCACCCCCATAGAGACTGCCAGAGGTCCGGACAACAGGCCCTCCGATTTGACACACTGAGCTCTATCAGAGAAGTAGTTGATGAACCAGGCGAGGCAATCATTTGAGAAACCAAGGCTGTTGAGTCTGCCAATAAGAATGTGATGATTGACAGAGTCGAAAGCCTTGGCCAGGTCGATGAATACAGCTGCACAGTAATGTCTCTCATCGATGGCGGTTATGATATCGTTAAGGACCTTGAGCGTGGCTGAGGTGCACCCATGACCAGCTCGGAAACCAGATTGCATAGCGGAGAAGGTACGATGTGATTCAAAATGGTCAGTAATCTGTTTGTTAACTTGGTTAACTTGGCTGATAAGTCAGACAGAGTACATTTATTGTATCCCTCAATGATGATGTCTATTAGGTGTGAAAACCCATAAAATGGTGTCCAGCTTGCACCTTGATTGAACCACTTTAACTCATTTCTTCCCATCCACCCTTCCGCCATCTATGGGTGGCTCCAGGGAGGGGCTTGCCTATACTGAAGCCCCCTCAAGTATAGCCCTAGCATCCCTATTAGCAGTACAAAAACCAATGTATCAGCATACACCATAGATTGCCAGCTCCCATTAGCTACCCCATTGACAAATGGTTGGTTCTGCCACTGCCTCCATCCTTGTTTTAATCTGCATCTCCTCTCAAGAGACACCTGCTACCACAGGGGAACTTTTCCCCTCACCACACACACTTGTAGAATGGTAAAGAAGCCAGCAACCAGGAGTATTGACAACTTCAATGGAAGTGAGCAAAAGGTCAAAGCTATAGGGCGAAGGGTTGCCTCTGAGGAGAGGAAAATAACTCAGAAACAACGAAAATACATCCAATAAATCTTATCGGCTATGCATTGTCTTGTCTTCTATTATGAGAGGAAAGGGAAAAATCACATCAGGGATAAACACTGTATGAATTTCTAAGAGGGCCCCTCTCCTTATTTCTATTCCATCAAATCCCTTTGCCTCAGATTCAGAACGACCTCTGATAATCTTGCAGAGGTGAACGCAGTCATTTGACTGACACCTGAATACGAAGAAGAGAATGCACAGAGGGAGTTAGAGAGTACAAGTGTTGAATATTACAGTATATATATTTCATTAGTGGATAGAAGCCTGACTGACTGAACGATATGGTCGGAAATACTCAAATAAAATGTTATGTGTTATCCCGAATAGTAAATGGCCTTACCTTGTCTGTGAATCAAATATAAATAAAATAGACCTTTCTGGCAGATTCAGCAAACGATAAATGAATATTTGATCAGTGAATAATAAGAGAGAAAGAGCATACAATGCAGATATTATCTACTTACTGCAGCTAGCTATACCCTGCAGGTTACCCCTGAGTGAGGATAAGATATTCTTTTTTGACTGATACTGAGATAGTATGTGCGGTCGTGGACAAAGTTCCCAATTGTCATACTTGAGTAAAAGTATAGATACCTTTATAGAAAGTTACTCAAGTGAAAGTGAAAGTCACCCAGTAAAATACTACTTGAGTAAAAGTCTAAAATTTGAATTTCACAATTTTCCTCTTCTGCAAAGCATTCAAAATGTAACAACTACTTTTGGTTGTCAGGGAAAATGTATGGAGATTCTCTTTAGGAATGTAGTGAAGTTAAAGTAAAAGTTGTCAAAAATATAAATAGTTAAGTAAAGTACCTAAGTAGTACTGTAAAGTATTTTTACTTAAGTACTCCACACCACTGAGTTTGTGGGATGTATGAAAAATATAATCATACGTACAATTTGTTATTTCCATTTATGGGCATGAATTCAAAATATGGATATACCCTATATATCATGCCCTTTAAGCAGACACTGTGTGTGACAAAAATATGACAATTACAAATGATTTATCCTACCCTCTTTTCTAGGAATGGGTTCTATTCTCAGAAACCTGGTGTCACATAAAAGTACAGAAAGAAACAGGCATGTTGAAACAACAACAACAACAGGACATACAGGGTATATACATAGTAAGTAAAACAGCTAACTAACTGCCTATTTATGTGGCTTCCTGTCTTGGTCTGGAGTAACTACAGAGATGACCTCTTCTTGCAGAGTGGAAATGTAATTTTACAGCCTGTTAGTTAGGCTTTGAACATCAACTGTAAACAGGACAGGAGAGGTGGGTGCTTGTGTGTGTTGGGGGCCACACCCCCAGACACCCAGGCCCACTAGAACCTCTTTGGTAGGGGATCCTTACCACCAGGTCAACAGTCTCTCTGGTCAGGCTTCAAGCGTGAGAGGGTGGATGGCTCCAGTGAACCAAACAGAATAAGCACACTTACATATAATTACACCAGGTGACAGAGAGAAGGAGTAACAGAGAGGGAGAGAGCGAGATGGAGGGAGAGAGAGAGATAGCGCTAGAGAGAGAGAGTAATGAGAGGGAGATGCAGAGAGATAAGGAGAGTGAAGAAAGAGATGGAGAGAGAGAGTAAGAAAGAGAGAAGAAGAGAGAGAGAGTATGAGAGGGAGCAAGAAAGGCAATGAAAAATAAAAAGTGGTAGAACATTTGAAGGGAAGACTTATTCAAACTGCTAATGAAACATTTTAATTTGGTGCCATTTTCCGAAACCCACCGATCAATATGTGACCCGTTTCAAGAAACTAGGCTTATGTTGGATGTCACTACTTCACAGGAGAGCCATTTTTGTCTTTCAGGTATCTTAATAACAACTTGCAGTCCATCTGTAAATACTAATACAATTGTTAAATAACGAGCTCGTTGGTTTAGCCACGGAAAAATACAGGAGCCTTCCCGCTAGTCATGATTGGCTGAGATAATGGATGGACTGGGCATGCCGAGAGATGAGTTCGGATTGGTCTGCTATGTAGCATGTTTCTGTCTATAACATGAGCTGTTAAGTATGTGTGGATAATCCTGCCTACCATGGCTTTTTAGGAAAGATTTCATGAAGAACTGAAAAAGTTTTGCTACTGCTCTCAACATTGCTGCCCTGAAGTTAATAGCGCTATCGACAGATCAGTGGGAAAACGTTGTGATGGACTACTTTCTGGAGGACGATCATGCCATGCTGACTCTCTCTGACTCTGAAAATAAATCAGACAATGAGGAAATCCCTGATTTAGGTAACAACATTTTCATTGAACCAGACATTGTAGAGTATTCTGATGACAATGGTGGGGTAGAAACAGTGTCGTTGTCACGGAAGAAGATGGCTGAGTTTTGAAATCAGTGGAATGCCTTGTGGAAGCAGAGAGATGATTGCCAAATGCGGAGAGAGTTCAAAAAGAGAACACAGAAAGAAGGCTGTCGTATGAAACACCTGTCTCTGGATTACATCTTCAAACTAAGGGCAACCATGGCATCCATGACAGAGCGAGGGAGACGCATTGATCCATGTATACGGTTAAGAGTCTAGCTACATTTTCAGATATGATACGTTTCTACTTTTGTCAGAAAGTCGTTTTCATTGCTAGTTAAAGGCTGGCTGGCTCGCTAACTTTATGTGTATGATCTGTGTATGAGCTGTAGAAAGAGGCCAAGTTCCCGAGTTGGAATTCCCAGTTGTTTTGAACGTGGGATTAGACTTTTGATTATGGTTCATTCATTCATACAGCTTGCTAGCTATATGTCTGCTATAGCTATATGTCTGAACAAAAGACTCCATTATGCATGTAACCATTTCACTGTATCGTTTACACCTTCTGTATCCTGTGCATGTGACAAATCAACTTAGATTTTATTTTATATAGTGTGTGTTTGCCAGAGATGGTAAAGTGATGAACAACATTACCTGCACTAAAGTCAGATTAGGATATCAACCAAGGACTAGATAAAGTTTATTTTTAGTACTTTTTTCTACTACTTTCATCACTTTTAGTCTTGAAATCTTTGGTTATTTACTACACTGTGAATCCTTAAATAGATGGGTGGGGCTAAGGGTAAAGAGGGTGTGAACAATGCTGAATTGGTGTATTCCTCTGTGTTTGAGAGATTCTCTTCAGTTCTTTTAATTGTAAAAGGATGGGGGGGGGAGGGGTTATGTTGATCTTAACTTTTTTGTACATAATGTTTCCTGCCATAATTTCTTATGAACAAAAACAGCTTCTGGATATCAGAACAGCGATCACTAACTTCGATTTGGATGAAGATTTCTACTTCAGCAATTTTGGCAGCTCTGGATGTTGTGTTTACCAGGCCCTGATCTCCGGGACTCGAAAGAGGAAGCGGTGGCTTCATGATTAGACTATGTCGGCGAGCATCTAGACTGCCAGTGCCCTCTGTTTAGTTGCCGAACGTACAAGCACTAAATAATAAACTGGATGAGCTCAGTTCAAGACAATCCTATCAACCGGACCTGAAGGACTGTAATGTCCCATATTTTTTGTCGTGGCTGAACAAGGACATGAATAATATACACATCTCTGGCTTTTCAATACATTGTCAAGATCGGACGTCAGCCTCGGGTAAGATGAGATGGGTAGGGGTATGTTTCTGTCTTAATATTGCACACCAGCTGTTGTTAAGGAAGTCACAAGTTTTTGCTTGCCTGAGTTTTCATCTATATTTTTTGTAGCTGTCTATTTACCACCACAAACTGATGCTGGCACAAAGACCACACTCAACGAGCTGCATAGGGCTATAAGCAAACAAGAAAATGCACATTCAGAGGCCGTACTTCTAGTTGCCGAAGATTTTAATGCAGGGAAACTTACATCCGTTTGACCTCATTTTTACCAGCATGTCACCTGTGCAACTAGAGGCAACAAAACTCACAGAATGAGACCGCTGAGTGCTGAAGCGCGTATCGCATAAACATCGTCTGTCCTCAGTTGCTAAACTCACAACCGAGTTCCAAACTGCCTCTGGAAGCAACGTCAGCACAAGCACTGTTCGTCGGGAGCTTCATGAAATGGGTTTCCATGGCCGAGCAGCAGCTCACAAGCCTAAGTTGACCTAATTCATCGCACAATAGTCTAAGATTGCAATACCAAGTTTTGGTTGGAGTAGTGTAAAGCTCTTTGCAATTGGACACTGGAGCAGTTGAAACTCGTTCTCTGGAGTGAAGAATCTTCACCATCTTGGAGTCTGACGGACAAATCTAGGTTAGGCGGATGCCAGTGGTTTCAGATTACTTAAGTAAAAATACTTTAAAGTACTACTTAAGTTGGGATATCTGTACTTGACTACTATTTATATTTTTGTCAACTTTTACTTTTAAAAGTACTTTTTACTCTATACATGTTCCCTGACAAATTCAAATTCAAAATTAAAATATGGTCAAATTCATGCACTTATCAAGAGAACATCCCTGGTCATCCCTATTGCCTCTGATATAGCGGACTCACTAAACACAAATGCTTCATTTGTAAATTATGTCTGAGTATTGGAGTGTGCCCCTGGCTATCAATAAATAAAAAAACAAGAACATTGTGTCGTCTGGTTTGCTAAATATAAGGAATTTGAAAGTATTTATACTTTTACTTTTAATACTTAAGTATATATTAGCAACTGCATTTACTTTTGATACTTAAGTATATTTAAAACAAAATACTTTTAGACTTTTACTCAAGTAGTATTTTACTGGGTGACTTTAAGGTATCTTTACTTTTACTCAAGTGTGACTGTTGGGCACTTTTTCCACCACTGGCAGATGCCAGGAGAATGCTACCTGCCCCAATGCATAGTGCCAACTGTAAAGTTTGGTGGAGGAGGAATAATGGTCTGGGGCTTTTTTGCATGGTTCGGGCTAGGCCCCTTAGTTCCAGTGACGGGAAATCTTAATGCTGCAGCATACAATGACATTCTAGACGATTCTGTGCTTCCAACTTTGTGGCAACTGTTTGGGGAAGGCTATTTATTGTTTCAGCATGACAATGCCCTCGTGCACAAAGCGAGGTCCATATAGAAATGGTTTGTCGAGATCGGTGAGGAAGGACTTCAACCTGACCTCAACCCCATCGAACACCTTTGGGATGCATTGGAATGCTGAGTGTGAGCCAGGCCTAATAGCCCAACATCAGTGCCCGACCTCACTAATGCTCTTGTGGCTGAATGGAAGCAAGTCCTCGCAGGCAATGTTCCAACATGTAATGGAAAGCCTTCCCAGAAGAGTGGAGGCTGTTACAACAGCAAAGGTGGGACCAACTCCATATTAATGCCCATGATTTTGGAGTGAGATGTTCAACGAGCAGGTGTCCACATACATTTGGTCATGTCTGGATAAGAGTGTCTGCTAAATGACCAAAATGTAAATGTATATGTGAAAATGAATATACCAAAATGATCTACAAAAGCACACTGAGTATTATTATTGGCCTTGTTTTGGGGTCATGTCTAGATGGGATACAGCTTAACCTAATTTGCCTAACCTGCTACGTTAATTATCCTAACCTGCTGTGCAAATTCTCCTAAACCTGCTACGAAAAGTCAAATTTGACAAAAGCTGTATCCCCTCTGGACTAAACCTTGTTTCTGGGCATCCCGAGTGGCGCAGGGGTCGAAGGCAAAAGTATTGTGGAGCTCCTCCACCTAAATATAAACAGTACCAGCATCCAAAATGAGTAGCAGCACCAATCTCACTCCAAGTCAAGCACTGGTGCCAGGATAACAACCTCTCCCTCAACCATTGAGAGCATCTTGACTTGTTTCATCACTGATTGGTATGGCAACTGCTTGGCATCCGTCCGCAAGGAGCTACAGAGGGTAGTACATACGGCCCAGTATATCACTGGGGCTGAGCTCCCTACAATCCAGGACCTCTATACCAAGCGGTGTCAGAGGAAGGCCCTAATAATTGTCAAACAACTCCAGGTACTCAAGTCATAGACTGTTGTCTCTGCTACCATACCGATGCACCAAGTATGGAACCAACAGGACAGTGAACAGCTTCTACACCCAAGCCATAAGACTACTAAAATAGCTACCTGGACTTTCTACATTGGCCCTTTTTGACTCCTCACATACGCTGCTGCTACTGTTTATTATCTATCCTGTTGCCTAGTCACTTTATTCCTAGTTATATGTACATATCTACCTCAATGATCTCGTACCCCTGCACATCGACTCGGTACTGTTACCCTGTGTATATAGCCAAGTTATCGTTATTCATTGTCTATTTATTCCTTGATTTAATATTTTCCTATATTCTTTGCTTTGTTGGGAAGGGCCCGTAAGTGAGCATTTCCCTGTTAATCAAGACCTGTTGTTTACGGAGCATGTGGCAAATACAATTGTATTTTATTTGACGAACGTATCGATTCAATAGCACAACGTAGATGTTAATTAGCGTATATTCACGTTAAATGTAATTTCATTGAAATGACGTGGAAACAACATTGATTCAACCAGTGTGTGGCCTCGGACTGAAGAGGAGTGTGAACAAAGAGAGATAGGGAGGCTATAATGAACCTAGAGAGACATGAGAGGTTAGACCGCACGCACACACACACACACACACACACACACACACACACACACACACACACACACACACACACACACACACACACACCTGGAGCTAAGACAAATGATTCCTTTTCATCCCTTAGGGTCTCCCTTGGGACCATTTAAATAACGCATTTCATATGAGAGGTTGATGTACCATGCATGTTTTCAAATGAAATAAAAAGTTATGCCAAGGTAAAAGTCATTTTTGCACATAGGCATATACTTTCATTTAATTTATTTATTCATTTGATGGCGTAGAATAAAATATCTTTCCCAATCAGAGGACAAACCGAGTCACACTCGAATAGGACTGGCTCAAGATGCGGCATGCTATTTGGGACTTCTGATGGAAAAATCATACAGATACGGATTATTCCATCAATTCCAATTTCTCAAAATAAGAAATCCAGAGAGGTTGATTCAAATTGATTGAATCAAATAAGAAGACTGAGCTACCTGTTTTGTTCTACCTTCCCTATTTTAAATGACTGTATATGTGTGAAAATAAACGATTTCTATCAACATCCGAGTTTCGCTCTATTTTTTGTATTTTTTACAAACACACATTTATACCTAATCTTGGTTTACCCAGGGAGAGAAAGAAAGAAAGTACAAAAAAATGTCATAAAAAGTGGCAGCAACGACGCAGCTTTCTTTGAATACAACACCTGCCACTGTCAAATCAAGGTTGTTCAAGATTCTGGAGATAGAAAAATAAGTACACTAGCACACATTCAATTCTTCTGCTTCAATAAAAGTAAATAAAAGTATATCCCTTGGTGTTAATCATACACTACAACAACAACGTTGCTTGGAAAATCTATGAAATAGAACACAATAACTTCAGTTCAGTTGGACTGAACCTAAAGTTTCATTGGAGTTTTTCAATAATGATTCAGTGGGAGGCTTGTTTCTTTAAAGTCTCTGGGAAGAAGAGGCCACGGTGATGAAGTAGGGAGCAGTGTCTCTGATACAAATACCCCTGCAGGGAAACTGAACGTCCAGCAAAGTTCAGCCACAGCAAATATGTGGCCATGTTCGTTAGTTTTGGCAGATGTAATAGAAAGGCCAGGCATTGTGCTCTTTCTCAACAGGGGTAGAATAATGGAGTCCTTTACTCATATTGTCTTTGTGTGTGTGCATGTGAATGTGTGAGATGATCATTAGCAAGTAAGCGCATGAGTGTATGTGTGAGCATACCTCTATTGGCATGGCTCAATTTGACTCATGTGACCAGGAACAGATCAGATTGACTGTGGTGGTCTCATCACACACACATCATCTGGCTCCATCTCTGTCACCCTGCCCAGCCAATACAGTAACTAGACAGAGTACAGCACTAACATTACCCAAGAGACTTTTATGACCAGTCGAGAGACAAGCCAGCAGCATACCATCCTGTATCCCTCTGCTGGCTTGCTTCTGAAGCTAAGCAGAGTCGGTCCTGGTCGGTCCCTGGCTAGGAGACCAGACATTGCTTGAAGTGGTGTTGGAGGGCCTGGAGTGGGCACTCTTCCCTCCCTCTTCCCTCCTCTAAGGAGATCCCAGGGCAGTCAACAGGGGGCATTGCCCTGCATTGTGTGTTGTCTTTTGGATGGGATGTTAAATGGGTGTCCCGACTCTCTGTGGTCATAAAAAATCCCATGGCACTTGTTGTAAGAGTATGTGCCATCGTGACCACTTAATCATCCCCCTCATTCCTAATTGGCATATATCACTCTCCACCTGATGTGCGGTGAATGTTCTGGCACAAAAATGGTTGCCGTGCATCACCCAGGTGGGTGCTACACATTGGTGGTAAATGAGGTTAGTTTCCCCCTACTATGTAAAGTGCTTTGAGTACCTCAGTTGGTAGAAAGGTGCTGTCAGAGTATAGGCAATATTATTGTTAGTACAACAACTGGTTAATTATTATTACTACAAAGTCTTTCCAAAACTATAGTATTTTAATATAATGACAGAAATCAATCCATACTAAGATTAAGCCTAATCCTGCACTAAAAAAAGAATTTTCTCCCCTAAAGCCCCCTAAACACATGCAAAAAGGAACCATTTATTTGCACTGTCCTGCACTGCTCCATATCAAACTCAAACATACTAGATAATTGCTATGGATTAAGGAAGCCAATAGGAACTCTAAAGACGTTAATGTCTGCATAGCATTTTCTCTCCTACTGTGGAAGGAAGGTTATCACCACACCAACATGATGTTCAGAGAACATTATTAACACCTTCTATAGTACAACACAAAGGGACAATAAAAAAGATGGGAGTCACATCTTTGTAATCTTCTCTATGTTCCAGTTGTTAGTTAGTTAGTTAGACCCATCTTTTCATCCTCTCTCCCTCCACTCCTCCACCTCCTCCTCACCTCATCTCTTCATCCTCCCTTTCTCCCTCCACTCCTCCACCTCCTCCTCCCCTCATCTCTTCATCCTCCCTCTCTCCTGCCACTCCTCTCTCTCTCTCTTCACTTCCTCCTCAGTCTGTGCTCGCTCGCTCTTTCTTTCCACTCCTCTACCTCCTCACCCCATCTCTCTCCCTCAACTCCTCCACTCCTCCTCCTCTGTCTGTGCTCCCTCTCTCCCCACCCTGCCCTGCTCTCCCCCTGCTCCTCTTGCTCCTCTGGACACAGACCTCCCTGCTGGGGATAAGGTGGAAGAAGTGAAGAGGAGGTGGTGGAGGGAAGGAGGAGATGGTGGAGGGGAGCAGTGGAGGAGGAAGAAAAGAACTGTGCCCTATTCATTTTTGCTCAGGCAACCATCCTAATAAACCAACGAGACTGTCATTGACACTGACATGGTGGTGAAGCAACAAGATCGGAATGCTGTGAATCAAGAGGTTGTGAGTTCAGATATCAGGTGAGGACATGTTGAATAATAGTTATTGTATAAATAACACAATGTATGTCAAAGTGTGTGGAAGACTGACTATTTTGTGACGTTCTGGGGACATTCTAAATACTTATTGTTTGCAGGGAATCACCTGTGAATCTCATGTAAAAAATATTCATTTTAAATCCAAAACCACATGATTTCACATGTGAAATCTCACGTGAAATAAAATTTTACAAAATTGTACGTGGAAATTGTACAATTGGGTTTTATCTGTAAGGAAAACTACTTGTATAGTACTTGCACAGGAAATCTGTTCACTGAAAATGCGTTACAAATGGCACTCTAGTGTTCCCTTTGTAGTGCTCTACTTTTGACCAAGGTTTTGGTCCAAAGTAATGCACTATATAAAGAATAGGGTACTATTTGGGACACAGTCAGAGTTACGACCTGTCTCCTGCTGCACAGACAGACGCAAAGAACTGTTCCCAGCAAACTATTACTTGACTGATTGAATGAACCCGGAGACTGTCTATATGAAGGACCTTATTACCAACCAATTGTCAGGGTTGCACCAATGAGGGCAAGAAAAATAGGTTGTGATGCCCACAATAAGTAGTCATTCATATGGCACTGCCTTTCCGTAGTGCCTACCTCTCTCACTGTGCAATCACAGAGGATGTGTCCCAAATGGCACCGTATTCCCTATGTAATGCACTACTTCTGACCAGAGCCCTATAGGCCAAATAGGATGCCATTTGGGACATAGCCAAAGTAATATTACCAGGTATTGGAAACAGAGACCACTGACTCTGAACAGACCCTACAACAAAGGAGATATGGAAGAGTACTCTCCAAATGCTACTCTCCATCTTATCTTTTACCTTTAACTCACTCACTCCACCTCTTTCTGCTCTTTCCCCTCTCTTCTTTCAATTGCAATCCTCCGGCCTCCAGTCTAGATGATTACAGTGCTGAACTAGGCTCTCTGGTCTGTGAGTGCTGACCGAGCCCCAACATCCCACCACCCCACCACCCCTCCACTGGCTCCAGGAGAAGGCATATGATCCATTAGCTCAGCCCAGGGCTCGACTGACCATTCTTCATCCCCATTTGTCTTTTCCCTTCCTTCCTCATCTCCCTCTCTCCTCTCTATGTGAATTAATGAAAAGACCACATACTGAAATATTTCTATTTATAAATGGCTTTTAAATTTGCTTTGAATAGTTGCTTTTCGGGTTCCTCTACATACCTGTGTTAAAAATTCACTCCATGCAACACAGCCTACTGTATATGACAGTGGCTCTGCGAGAACAACTCAAAATTATTTATGAATTGATTTTGTGCTTCGTAGCTGTGAGAAGTAAACTATAAAGACACACTAGTCTGTAAGTACACTATAAGACAAGACACTAAAAATGCTTAGAGAGAGACATGGAAAAGGAGGAAAACAGAGAAAAAGAGTTTCCTTTAATGATTTTTTTTTACCACCACTAAATCCATTACCTCTGCGAAGGGAGAGAGGGGGGAAATAGAGCCAACAGTAGTACAATGGCTTCCTGTCACGTCCCAGAGTTACTCCTCTTGTCTTGTTTAATCAGGTGTAAGGCTGTGTGGGTCAATATTAACCCCCTGGACCATGTGCTGTGAGTCACATGGTCCAGGCCACTCTCAAATGGCTGGCTCTGATAACCTGGCCTGCCATCAGACTGCAAGCTTGTTGGTTCCCCAGGAATTTTTGATGTCATTTGGAAATTGGCTCCATGGACTCCTTCCATGGTACGTTCCCTATTCCCTATACAGGTCCCTCTATATAGGGACCTACAGTTGAAGTCGGAAGTTTACATACACCTTAGCCAAATACATTTACTCAGTTTTTCACATTTCCTGACATTTAATCCTAGTAAAAATTCCCTGTCTTAGGTCAGTTAGTATCACCACTTTATTTTAACAATGTGAAATGTCAGAATAATAGCAGAGAGAGTGATTTATTTCAGCTTTTCTTTCTTTCATCGCATTCCCAGTGGGTCAGAAGTTTACATACACTCAATTAGCATTTGGCAGCATTGCCTTTAAATTGTTTAACTTGGGTCAAACCTTTCGGGTAGCCTTTCACAAGCTTCCCACAATAGGTTGGGTGAATTTTGGCCCATTCCTCCTGACAGAGCTGGTGTAGCTGAGTCAGGATTGTAGGCCTCCTTGCTCACACACACTTTTTCAGTTCTGCCAGCAACATTTATATAGGATTGAGGTCAGGGCGTTGTGATGGCCACTCCAATAACTTGACTTTGTTGTCCTTAAGCCATTTTGCCATAACTTTGGAAGTATGCTTGAGGTCATTGTCCATTTGGAAGACCCATTTGTGACCAAGCTTTAACTTCTAACTGATGTCTTGAGATGTTGCTTCAATATATCCACATCATTTTCCATCCTCATGATGCCATCTATTTTGTGAAGTGCACCAGTCCCTCCTGCAGCAAAGCACCCCCACATCATGATGCTGCCACCCCCGTGCATCACGGTTAGGATGGTGTTCTTCAGCTTGTAAGCCTCCCCCTTTTTCCTCCAAACATAACGATGGACATTATGGCCAAACAGTTCCATTTTTGCTTCATCAGACCAGAGGACATACCTTCAAAAAGTATGATCTTTATCCCCATGTGTAGTTGCAAACCGTAGTCTTTTTTTTATGGTGGTTTTGGAGCGGTTGCTTCTTCCTTGCTGAGCGGTCTTTCAGGTTATGTTGATATAGGACTCGTTGTTACTGTGGATATAGATACTTTGTACCTGTTTCCTCCAGCATCTTCACAATATCCTTTGCTGTTGTTTTGGGATTGATTTGCACTTTTCCTGAGCGGTATGACAGCTGCGTGGTCCCATGGTGTTTATACTTGCGTACTATTGTTTGTACAGATGATAGTGGTACCTTCAGCCATTTGAAAATTGCTCCCAAGGATGAACCAGACCTGTGGAGGTCTACATTTTTTCTGAGGTCTTGGCTGATTTCTTTTGAGTTTCCCATGATGTCAAGCAGAGGCACTGAGTTTGAAGGTAGGCCTTGAAATACATCCACAGGTACACCTCCAATTGACTCAAATGATGTCAATTAGCAGTAGCTAATAAAATAACCTTCTAAAGAAATGACATTTTTTGAATTTTCCAAGCTGTTTAAAGGCACAGTCAACTTAGTGTATGTAAACTTCTGACCCACTTGAATTGTGATACAGTGAATTACAAGTGAAATAATAGATCTGTAAATAATTGTTGGAAAAATGACTTGTGTCATGCACAGAGCAGATATCTTAACCGACTTGCCAAAACTATAGTTTGTGAACAAGTAATTTGTGGAGTGGTTGAAAAACGAGTTTTAATGACTCCAACCTGTCACGACTTCCACCGAAGGTGGCTCCTCTCCCTGTTCGGGCGGCGCTCGGAGGTCGTCGTCGCCGGCCTACTAGCTGCCACCGATCCCTTTTTTTTTGTTGTTTGGTTTTATCTGTCTTGTGTTCACCTGTGTCTAGTTTAGGCTAATCAGTGGGGTATTTAATTTCGCCCTACCTGCTAGGTTTTGTGCGGGATTGTTTGTGTTACTGCCGTTGGCTTGGGTTGCGGTTTTCCCTGTTAAGCAGGTTTATTTAACAGGACTGTTTTTCCCGCACGTTAGTTTAGTCAGAGGAGTGTGTTCCTCCGTTTTCGACTAGACTGCGTTCCTGTTTTCTAGTGGCTGCTTTTGTGGTCCTGTACCTATTTTTGTTGGTGGACCAGTAAATAAAACACCCGTCTGGGATATTCTTGCTCTCCTGCACCTGACTCCACACCCACCTCTCCTAGGGAGATACTGACACTAAGTGTATGTAAACTTCCGACTTCAACTCTACATCGGGATTCGGGAATAGTGTGCTATTTGAGATAAAACCCATGTGTCTGCAGATTCTGTATGATCAGTTGAATGATTGTTATCTTTGGGGAGGTTGCTGATGGGGAACTTCTTGGGGAACTTTCAGTTTAGATGCCTTAAAGCTAGAGACCTTAATTGAAAAATAACAAATCGGTCACCCCACCTCTGTTTTGGTGAAAAGCTGGGATGGGCCTGGAGAAATGTAACCACTCTCAAATTAAAAATGATAGTTTTAACCATGCTTTGAGGCTAAAGAGTGTTTGTTCACATTTCCATTGTTTACAAACATTTCAGTAAATTAAACAAGCTTATATCTTGGGAACTGATAGGGTACGAGAGTTGAACTAAGCTCATGAGACATAAGGTGACATACCTAAAAAAACGTCTATGAGTATATTTAATTAATTTGTGCATTAAAATATGCATAGAAAATATTTTTTCAGCTGGGGAGAATGGAAAGAATTTTGAACTCCAAAACTTCAGGGAGAAAAATGCCTCTTCTTTAAATTGCATTCTTGAGGCTACCGAAATTTGTAGGTGCAAATGTTTAAAAGTGTCACCAGTGTTTTCACCTACAAATGTTTTTAAAAATGAATTGTAAGTAGTTAGGTTTCTGTCCCTTGTTGTTTTTGTCAGCGTTTGGGAGTGTAGACTTGATGATAATTGAGGACATAATTTACATGTTAAAAAGTTGACTTATTTAACGTTTATTTAATCAACTCCTTAATTACCATCAACTAAATCAACTGAAATACACAAAAGCAAGACATTGTATAATTAAGGTTGAACTATTCACAGTGTGCCCTCTAGTTGGAACATTGTTCACAATGCTTTATAAGCATGCTTGTCTTTGTGAGTCTTGCATATGAGACCTTTTGGTTCTTTTGACCCGATTGGCCATGGTCAAAAGTTGTGCACTACACAGGGAAAAGGATGCCATTTGGGACACAACATTTGCCATGTTGGAGGGCATCTGTTCCAGGGTATTCTACCCCAGGCCACCGAGAGGCACTGTGGCAAAGAGCATCCACTCTAACAGCATGACAATGTCTCTATTTCTGACTGAAAAACAAAGAACCAGGTTGACTGATTGCTTTAGGTGCATTGAGTGATTAGGTTTATGGATTAATGGACAGTGCCTTGCGAAAGTATTCGGCCCCCTTGAACTTTGCAACCTTTTGCCACATTTCAGGCTTCAAACATAAAGATATAAAACTGTATTTTTTTGTGAAGAATCAACAACAAGTGGGACACAATCATGAAGTGGAACAACATTTATTGGATGTTTCTAACTTTTTTAACAAATCAAAAACTGAAAAATTGGGCGTGCAAAATTATTCAGCCCCCTTAAGTTAATACTTTGTAGCGCCACCTTTTGCTGCGATTACAGCTGTAAGTCGCTTGGGGTATGTCTCTATCAGTTTTGCACATCGAGAGACTGACATTTTTTCCCATTCCTCCTTGCAAAACAGCTCGAGCTCAGTGAGGTTGGATGGAGAGCATTTGTGAACAGCAGTTTTCAGTTCTTTCCACAGATTCTCGATTGGATTCAGGTCTGGACTTTGACTTGGCCATTCTAACACCTGGATATGTTTATTTTTGAACCATTCCATTGTAGATTTTGCTTTATGTTTTGGATCATTGTCTTGTTGGAAGACAAATCTCCGTCCCAGTCTCAGGTCTTTTGCAGACTCCATCAGGTTTTCTTCCAGAATGGTCCTGTATTTGGCTCCATCCATCTTCCCATCAATTTTAACCATCTTCCCTGTCCCTGCTGAAGAAAAGCAGGCCCAAACCATGATGCTGCCACCACCATGTTTGAAAGTGGGGATGGTGTGTTCAGCGTGATGAGCTGTGTTGCTTTTACGCCAAACGTAACGTTTTGCATTGTTGCCAAAAAGTTCAATTTTGGTTTTATCTGACCAGAGCATCTTCTTCCACATGTTTGGTGTGTCTCCCAGGTGGCTTGTGGCAAACTTTAAACAACACTTTTTATGGATATCTTTAAGAAATGGCTTTCTTCTTGCCACTCTTCCATAAAGGCCAGATTTGTGCAATATACGACTGATTGTTGTCCTATGGACAGAGTCTCCCACCTCAGCTGTAGATCTCTGCAGTTCATCCAGAGTGATCATGGGCCTCTTGGCTGCATCTCTGATCAGTCTTCTCCTTGTATGAGCTGAAAGTTTAGAGGGACGGCCAGGTCTTGGTAGATTTGCAGTGGTCTGATACTCCTTCCATTTCAATATTATCGCTTGCACAGTGCTCCTTGGGATGTTTAAAGCTTGGGAAATCTTTTTGTATCCAAATCCGGCATTAAACTTCTTCACAACAGTATCTCGGACCTGCCTGGTGTGTTCCTTGTTCTTCATGATGCTCTCTGCGCTTTTAACGGACCTCTGAGACTATCACAGTGCAGGTGCATTTATACGGAGACTTGATTACACACAGGTGGATTGTATTTATCATCATTAGTCATTTAGGTCAACATTGGATCATTCAGAGATCCTCACTGAACTTCTGGAGAGAGTTTGCTGCACTGAAAGTAAAGGTGCTGAATAATTTTGCACGCCCAATTATTCAGTTTTTGATTTGTTAAAAAAGTTTGAAATATCCAATAAATGTCGTTCCACTTCATGATTGTGTCCCACTTGTTGTTGATTCTTCACAAAAAAATACAGTTTCATATCTTTATGTTTGAAGCCTGAAATGTGGCAAAAGGTCGCAAAGTTCAAGGGGGCCGAATACTTTCGCAAGGCACTGTATGTATGAGCTGCAACAAGCACTCAAAATGGACAGTTTTATCTCAATCTCTTCATTCAAAGACTCAATCATGGACACTCTTAATGACAGTTGTGGCTGCTTTGCGTGATGTACTTTTGTCTCTACCTTCTTGCCCTTTGTGCTGTTGTCTGTGCCTAATAATGTTTGTACCATGTCTTGTCACATTGTGTTGCTACCATGCTGTGTTGTCATGTGTTGCTGCCATGCTATGTTGTTGTCTTAGGTCTCTCTTTATATAGTGTTGTGTTGTGTACCTTGTCATGGTGTGTGTTTTGTCCTAAATTTTAATTTGATTATGAACATTTTTAATCCAGCCCCTGTCCCCGCAGGTGTCTTTTTGCCTTTTGGTAGGCCGTCTTTGTAAATAAGAATTTGTTCTTAACTGACATAACTAGTTAAATAAATGTACTTGTGTATGTGTGTTCACATACGTTTGCTTCTTATTGCACATTCTCTGAAACATCTCCTCACATACAGCACCAGTTTCGATGGACAGTTCCCACTCTACTCCAAGTCACATACAAGTTCAGACTCTGCACTAAGACTTTAAGCACCACTCTTGGCAGACTTCTACCATACTAGAAAGCACATAGTGCTTCTTGAAGCACATTCTCAGAAACACCTCCTCACATACAATGTGCATTATACACCACTGGTCAGAGGTTTCAGAACACCTTTCAAGGGTTTTTCTTTATTTGACTAGTTTCTACATTGTAGAATAATAGTGAAGTAATCAAAACTATGAAATAACACACATGGAATCATGTAGTAAGCAAAAAAGTTTTAAACAAATCAAAATATATTTGATATTCTTCAAATAGCCACCCTTTGCCTTGATGACAGCTTTGCAAACTCTTGGCATTCTCTCAACCAGCTTCATGAGGTAGAGTCACCTTTAATGCATTTCAATTAACAGGTGTGCCTTGTTAACAGTCCATTTGTGGAATTTCATTCCTTCTTAATGCGTTTGAGCCTATCAGTTGTGTTGTGACAAGGTAGGGGTGGTATACAGAAGATATAGCTATTTGGTAAAAGACCAAGTATACATTATGACAATAGCAGCTCAAATAAGCAAAGAGAAACAACAGTCTATCATTACTTAAAGACATGAAGGTCATTCAATATGGAACATTTCAAGAACTTTGAAAGTTTCTTCAAGTGCAGTCGCAAAAACCATCAAGTGCTATGAAGAAACTGGCTCTCGAGGACCGCCACAGGAATGGAAGACCCAGAGTTACCTCTACTGCAGAGGATACGTTCATTAGTGTTACCAGCCTCAGAAATTGCGGCCCAAATAAATGCTTCACAGAGTTCAAGTAACAGACACATCTCAACAACAACTGTTCAGAGGAGACTGTGTGAATCAGGCCTTCATGGTTGAATTGCTGCAAAGAAACCACTACTAAAGGACAGCAATAATAAAAAGAGACTTGCTTGCTCCAAGAATCACGAGCAATGGACATTAGACCGGTGGAAATGTTGAGTCCAAATTGGTTCCAACCGCCATGTCTTTGTGAGACTCGATGTGGGTGCACGGATAATCTCTGCATGTGTATTTTCCACTGTAAAGCATGGAAGTGGAGGTGTGATGGTGTGGGGGTGCTTTGCTGGTGACAATGTCTGTGATTTATTTAGAATTCAAGGCACACTTAACCAGCATGGCTACCACAGCATTCTGCAGCGATACACCATCCCATATGGTTTGGACTTAGTGGGACTATCATTTGTTTTTCAACAGGACAATGACAAAACACACTTCCACGCTGTGTAAAGGCTTACTTTACCAAGAAGGAGTGATGGAGTGCTGTGTCTGTGACTATCATTAAATGTTAAGACTTATTCTATCAAATCAATTCTCCATGTGTAATTATTGTAACGGCTTTCTTCGGGTGAAAGAGAGTCAGACCAAAATGCAGCGTGGTAATTTTGATACATGTTTAATTAACGAATAAACACGATAATACAAAAACCAGACCGTGAAAACCTATACAGCCTATCTGGTGACAACAAACACAGAGACAGTAACAATCACCCACGAAACACTCTAAGAATATGGCTGCCTAAATATGGTTCCCAATCAGAGACAACGATAATCACCTGCCTCTAATTGAGAACCAATTCAGACAGCCATAGACTTACCTAGAAAACCCCACTAAGCCACAATCCCAATACGTACGAAAATCCCAAGACAAAACACCCCACATAAAAAAAAACATGCCACACCCTGGCCTGACCAAATAAATGAAGATAAACACAAAATACTTCGACCAGGGCGTGACAATTATTATTACGTGATTAAACAAATCATGTAAACTTTAATTAACTAGGAAGTCGGGGCACCATGGGAAAATGTTTATAGAGTCTCTATTTCCCGAATCGACTCTTCAGATATTTTCATATCTTATCGATTAGTCTTCTATTAATGCATCATTATTACCTCATCAGTTCTCATTACTGAACGTTGCAAACCCTTGGATATCTGCACAAACCCTGTTCCCATAATGAATCAGCATGTCACGCCCTAACCTTAGAGATCCTTTTTATGTCTCTATTTTGGTTTGGTCAGGGCGTGAGTTGGGGTGGGCATTCTATGTTTTGTGTTTTCTGTGTGTTTGGCCGGGTGTGGTTCTCAATCAGAGGCAGCAGTCTATTGTTGTCTCTGATTGAGAACCATATTTAGGTAGCCTTATCCTATCTGTGTTTTGTGGGTAGTTATTTTCTGTTTTGTGTGTCTGTATCAGACAGAACTGTTTTGTTTGTGCCGCTTTGTTATATTTAGTTCTAGTGTTCAGTTTGATAAAAAATCATGAACACGTACCATGTTGCACCTTGGTCCTCTTCTTCAAACAGCCGTTACAGAGCAAAATACAATTTGGCTTAATTATATTTATTTACTAACTACCTAAACAAATCACAGAAATACATAAACCAAAAATATAGTTATTGGTTACTAACACAATCTATTGATAAGTCCCTAGTGGGCTTAACCGGTATGACGGCTTGGTAGACAATGGAATGGGTTGGGGACAGAAATAGCGGAAAGACAAAATGGTTTCACTACACACAGTTGATAATTATATCCATTGACATGCTAATCATTTGCACATGAACGGCATTCATTCAAAAATAATTGCAATATACATATTTAGGCCCTTATGTCGTTGTCTTCTCTGTTGGAATCACCGGTCCGTCTGCTGGAGAGTCAGTTCATCAGGGAGTCTCTAGTTAACTTCCCCAGAAGTCACAATGTCTTTCGTAGTTGTCGCTTTCTCAGCGGCTCTGGATAGTGTCTGTTGTAATGGATAGGTCAGGTGTACAGATGGTCGTTGCATAGAATAGATGCTTCTGCGGTTGTCAGTATTCTCGTACTAGACTTACGGAATTTCCAGCTGCAGACTAGTAATTCTACATCTAGGATTTGCTCTTATTCTGTAGTGATCGATAGTCTCAGAGTTGAACCATTTCCAGCCGTGTAGCCAACACTACACGCTGTCTGGTCTCCTGGGCCTATAGAGTTGTAGTTCTTAACCATTTCAACATGTAGCGTCAGCTCCATATTTTCTGGTCTAATGTAAATTTAGTCAGGAGTGGGTTTTATACACTTCTGAGAAAAGGGCGGTCCATGATGTCGACGTAACATCTATGCTCACATGGCCACTGATTTGGTTAACTTTATATGAAAACCCATATTTTCTCATTTAGAAGGTTAACATCACATTACGTCTTTTCACAAATAGCGTCATGTTAAATCACATACGTTTCACAATATTGTGATGTAAACCCCATAATTAAGAAGTGTACACAACCAAAGACACAGTCATGAGTGTTTCCTGTCCCTCATGAGATCACAAAATGAAACACACTCGTCATGACTGTTCTTTAAGTGTCCACGGACCACTCCCACATTCTCAAAAATATAAATAGTGTTTAATTATTCAAACTTTTGATGTCCAAGGGTCTCTCTGTGTTGCACTGTTTCCATTCCAATCTCGAACACGTCAGAGCATAGAGTTAGCATATTTTAAGACCGCAATAAAACAGCTGACTTCCTGCTCTCCCCCTCTAAGAGAGAGAGTACGCTTTAGAGCAAACCAACTGTAACCTGATCCTTCAGATCATCACAGGAGAGTTATGACAGCTGCATCAGATGACCTGGCCTCCACAATTCCCCGACCTCAACCAAATTGAGATGGTTTGGCATGAGTCGGACCGCAGAGTGAAGGAAAAGCAGCCATCAAGCGCTCAACATATGTGAGAACTCCTTCAAGACTGTTCCAGGTGAAGCTGGTTGAGAGAATGCCAAGAGTGTGCAAAGCAATTTGAAGAACCTCAAATCTAAAATATATTTTGATTTGTTTAACACTTTTTTGTTTACTACATGATTCCGTGTTATTTCATAGTTTTGACGTCTTCACTGTTATTCTACAATGTAGAAAATGGTAAGAATAAAGAAAAACCCTTGAAAGAGTACGTGCGCTAAAACCTTTGACTGGTAGTGTATATATTTCCTGAGCTTTCTTATATCTCCTAGATATAGCACAAACACTTCAAAACCTTGTTTCTTATTATTTTTTTTTTGACTGGCTTTTTTGCCATTTATGAATGTGCTATTCAATACGTTTCTCTGGGCTATATTAGTAAAGGCCAAATTCAATATTTTATCAAATATTTTTTGTATATATCTTTTTTTATACCTAAAGGGGTCCTACAATTTTATTTTATGGTTTTCCCCCATATCCACTCCTTCTCCCAACAGTAGGGCCTGCTCCGCTCCTTCTTCCATCAGTTAAAAGTGCAGTGCCCAGCTGATAATCCCCCGACAATTGCCTTGAAACTGAACCTAAGGCAAAACTATAACGAACAAAAATATAAATGCAACATGCAACAATTTTAACAATTTTACTGAGTTAGACTTTGTTTAAGGACATCAGTCAATTGGAAAAAAATAATTAGGCCCCAATCTATGGATTTTTGTCATGACTGGGCAGGGACACAGACACGGGTGAGCCTGGCAGGGCATAGGACCACCCACTGGGGAGCCAAGCCCAGACAATCATAATTTGTTTTTCCCCATAAAAGGATTTTATTACAGACAGAAATACTAGTCTAATCAGCTGTCTGGTGGCTGGTCTCAGACTATCCCTCAGGTGAAGAAACTGGGCTGTCATTGTTCCACATGGTCTGCGGTTGTGAGGCCGGTTGGACGTACCGCCAAATTCTATAACACGGCGTTGGAGTTGGCTTCTTGTGGAGAAATGAAACTTCAATTCTCTGCCACCAGTTATGGTAGACATTTATGCAGTCAGCATGCCAATTGCATGCTCCCTCAAAACTTGAGACATCTGTGGCATTGTGTTGTGTGACAAAATTGCACATTTTAGGGTGGCCTTTTGCTGCCCCCAGCACAAGGTGCACCTATGTAAAGTTAATGTTGTTTAATCAGCTTCTTGATATGCCAAACCTGTCAGGGGGATGGATTGTCTTGGCAAAGGAGAAATGCTCACTAACAGGGCTGTAAACAAATTGTGCACAACATTTAAGATAAATGAGCTTTTTGTGCATATGGAACATTTCTGGGATCTTTTATTTCAGCTCATAAAACATGGGACCAACACTTTACATGTTGCATTTATATTTTTGTTCAGTATAATTTCACACATGATGAACAGATGAACCTTGCCTAAATTATTAAAGTATAAAGGGGAGAATGGGTGAGTTGATGAGCAAAGGGAAGCAAAAGAAGCATAATTATTTAATCACAAATTGGGAATGAAGGCCATTCCATTGTGTTTATTGATTCTAATTATATGCCTAATCTTAAAACGGTATGTACCCTATATCAGTTCAATGAATCAAAGCAGTCTTATCAGTCTACTCTGGTCTACTTGGAACAGTCTACACAGCGAGAGCGTGTGTAATTGTACATGCTTTCAATCTCTGGGAAGATATCCACATCCAGCAGCAGGCGCGAGTGGCGGGGGATGTGGTGATGAGTCAATGGGAGCAATGTCACCATGGACAAATCACTTCACTTTGCTATCATTGGCGAACAAGTTGCTTGCAAAGAAAACAAGTCTGCCCTCATCATGAACAGGAGCTCCCTCCCTCTGCGCAAAGTAAGGCACCTTCACAACCACTGTACTCCACAACGGTGCTGAAGAATGACAAGACAAAGGGACACAATCAAGAGAAAACCGGATACTATTACACAGTACAACAACAAAAGGTGTGTCAAATGTTAGGAAAAGGGATAACCGTTAAATGAAATCAAACTGAAGCCATCGCGTGAAGATGCACACAAGTATGAGCTGACAATAATTGGCTATTTTGACTGCTGTCATATCGACACAAATTCATTATAATTACATTATTGACTTTGTGCCTAGTTTCACTATTAATCAAGGCAACTTGGGCTTATAATTTTGTTTAGGCTGCTGATGTTTTCATAATTTTGGACCTGCTTCTCGGTGGTCAAATCAAATCAAATGTTATTTGTCACAGTCATAAATCAGGCGTAGACCTCAACTTGAAATGCTTACTTAAAAGCCTTTAACCAACAATGCAGTTAAAAAAACACAAGAAAATGACATAACAAAAAGTAACACAAAAAATGACATAACAATATCAAGGCTATATACAGGGGGCACCGAGTCAATGTGTGGGGTACAGGTTAGTCGATGTAATTTATAAAGTGTCCATGCATAGATAATAAACAGCGAGTAGCAGCAGTGTGTGTGTGTGGGGGGGGGGGGGGGGTCAATGTAAATTGTCCAGGTGGCCATTTGATTAATTGTTCAGCAGCTTTATGCCTTGGACTTGGCGCTCCGGTACTGCTTGCAGTGCGGTAGCAGAGAGAACCGACACCGCCTAATATATAGGTCCTGGATGTCAGGAAGCTTGGCCCTAGTGATGTACTGGGCCGTACGCACTACCCTCTGTAGCGCCTTATGGTCAGATGCTGAGCAGTTGCCATACCAGGTGGCGATGCAACCAGTGCTCTCGATGGTGCAGCTGTAGAACGTTTTGTGGATCTGGGGATCCATGCCAAATCTTTTCAGTCTCCTGAGGGGGAAAAGGTGTGCTCTCTTAACAACTGTCTTGGTGTGTTTGGACCATGATAGTTTGTTGGTGATGTGTACGCCAAAGAACTTGAAACTCTTGACCAGGTACACTTCAAGCCCCGTCGATGTTAATGGGGGCCTGTTCGATCCTCCTTTTCCCATAGTCCACGATCAGCTCCTTTGTCTTGCGCACATTGAGGAAGAGGTTGTTATCATGGCACCATACTGCCAGGTCTCTGACCTCCTCCCTATAGGCTGTCTCATCGTTGTCGGTTCTGTTCTGTCGTCAGCAAACTTAATGATGATGTTGAAGTCGTGCTTGGCCACACAGTTGTGGGTGAACAGGGAGTACAGGAGGGGACTAAGCACACACCCCTGAGGGGCCCCAGTGTTGAGGATCAGCATGGCAAATGTGTTGTTGCCTACCCTTACTACCTGGGGGCGGCCCGTAAGAAAGTCCAGGATACAGTTGCAGAGGGAGGTGTTTAGTCCTAAGGTCCTTAGCTTAGTGATGAGCTTTGTGGGCACTTTGATGATGATGTTGGATTGGATGATTGGAGTGGGTCTAGGGTTTCTGGAATGATGGTGTTGATGTGAGCTATGACCAGCCTTTCAAAGAACTTCATGGCTGCCGAAGTGAGTGCTATAGGGCGGGAATCATTTAGGCAAGTTACCTTTCCTTTCTTGGGCACAAGGACTATGGTGGTCTGTTTGAAACATGAAGGTATTACAGACTCATTCCGGGAGAGGTTGGAAATGTCAGTGAAACCCCACAGCTTTGTGAATGTTGACCTGTTTAAAGGTCTTACTCACTTCGGCTACGCAGAGCGTGATTGCATAGTTGTCCGGAAACAGCTGGTGCTCTCATGCATGCTTCAGTGTTGCTTGCCTTGACGCGAGCATAAAATACATTTAGCTCGTCTGATAGGCTCGTGTCACTGGGCAGCTCACGGCTGGGTTTCCATTTGTAGTCTGTAATATTTTTCAAGCCCTGTTACATCCGAGGTGCATCAGAGCCTGTGTAGTAGGATTCAATCTTAGTCCTGTATTGACACTTTGCCTGTTTGATGGTTCGCCTGAAATCATAGTGGGATTTCTTATAAGCGTCCGGATTAGTGTCCCACTCCTTGAAAGCGGCAGCTCTAGCCGTTGGCTTGGTGCCGGTGGTGCCTGTAATCCATGGCTTCTGGTTGGGAAATGTACGTACGGTCACTGTGGGGACGACATCGTCAACGCACTTATAGATGAAGCCGGAGACTGATGTGGTGTGCTCCTCAATCCCATTGGATGAATCACAGAACATATTCCAGTCTTTGCTAGCAAAATAGTTCTGTAGTGTAGCATTCACGTCATCTGACCACTTCCGTATTGAGTGAGTCACCTGCTTTAGTTTTCGCTTGTAAGCAGGAATCAGGAGGATAGAATTATGGTCATATTTGCTAAATGGAGGGTGTGGGAGAGCTTTGTATGAGTCTCTGTGTGTGGAGTAACGGTGGTCTAGAGTTTGTTTTCCCTCTGGTTGCACATGTGACATGCTGGTAGAAATAATGTAAAACAGATTTAAGTTTTCCTGCATTAACTTCCCTGGCCACTAGGAGCACCGCTTCTGGATGAGCATTTTCTTGTTTGCTTATGGCCTTATACAAATTGTTGAGTGCGGTATTAGTGTCAGCATCGGTTTGTGGTGGTAAATAGATGGCTACAAATAATATAGATTAGAACTCTCTTGGTAGATAGTGTGGTCTACAGTTTATCATCAGGTATTCTACCTCAGGTGAGCAATACCTCGAGACTTCTTTAATATTAGACATTGCGCACCAGCTGTTATTGATAAATAGACACACACCCCCGACACTCATATTACCAGATGTAGCTGCTCTGTCCTGCCGATGCACATAGAAGTCAGCCAGCTCTATATTATCTGTGTCATGGTTCAGCCACGTCTCGGTGAAACATAAGATATTATAGTTTTTAATGTACCGTTTGGTAGGATAGTCTTAGTCGTAGATCTTCAAGTTTGTTTTCCAATGATTGTACATTGGCCAATAATACGGAGGGAATGGATGGTTTACCTACTCGTCTGCAAATTCTTACAAGGCACCCCGCCCACCTTCCCCTTTTCCTCCGTCTTTTCTTCACGCTGATGACGGGAATTTGGCCTTGTCTTGTCAAAGCAGTATATCCTTCGCATCTAAAAATGTTTAGTCCAGTTCGAGGTGAGTAATCGCTGTTCTGATGTCCAGAAGCTCTTTTCGGTAGCAACAACATTATATACAAAATGAGTAACAAACAATGCCCTCCCCCGGCCCCAAAATCTCCAGTAACATAAACGAATGAAAATGCTATTGTGTTATTTAAAATAAAATACAAATCATATTCCAATGTTACCCAGGGCCTTCATAAACACAACCAATATTTTTTTTTGCTATAGAATATATGAAATATATTAATTACACTTAAAAGGTGATTATGGCTACACAGGAGAATGTCAAGGATACAGAAGAATACAGGTTTATGGTTGTTTGAAAGCCACAATGCAACTTGGAAATTCACTTAAAAGTACCTCGACCAGAGTGCAAGATCGAATGAGGTGTGTTAACAAACTTCGGACCTCAAGGACTAGCTCTGTTTGAGAAATGAAGTGCTTCTCTGATTCCACAATACATTACAGGTACAGGTCACTAAACATATTCATCCCATTAATCAGACACAATGTACTTTGATTGGGAATAATTGTCATGGTATGCAAGGTCTAATTTATGAATGATGTTTGAAGTCCTTAAGTCCTTCAAGATACTTTGAGTAAAAATGGTTTGAGCCAAAAAAAAACTCAAATCAAAGTTGAGACTCTGCGCTAGGCTGTGTTTACAAAGGCAGCCCAATTCCGATCTTTTTCCTAGTAGTTTCAGCATCACTCTTGGTGGACAGCTACTCCAAGGCATGCAATCAGTTTCTGCCAAACTCCAAGGAACGTAACATCTTAACTTCACAAAGCAACAGTAAAAAGGTAAAGCAAGGCCATAGCAAGTACCCTTGCTGTACAAACAGTACAACAATGTAATCATAATCAGTATATGCATAATGAAGATGCATGTGGAACCAATATAGTAGGTGCACGTTCAGAGATTATATAGTATATTATTATATTATACTACAGAGAGGGAGAGTTTGTTTTTATTGGATCAAAACATTTTTTCCCGAAAGTATTTTGAAGGACTGAAGAACTTCAAACATCGTTCATAAATTAGACCTTGCATACCATGAAAATTATTCCCAATCTAACTAAGTACATTGTGTCTGATTAATGGGACGAACATGTTTAGTGACCTCCTATAGTACCTGTAATGTATTCCGGAATCAGAGAAGCACTTCATTTCTCAAACAGAGCTAGTCCTCGAGGTCCGAAGTTTGTTAACACACCTCATTCCATCTTACTCTCTGGTCTAGGTATATTTAAGTGAATTTCTAAGTTGCATTGTGGCTTTCAAACAACAATAAACCTGTATTCTTCTGTATCCTTGACATTCTCTTGTGTAGCCATAATCACTTTTTAAAAGCCCGTTTGGCTGACTAGAGCCCTGAACAATGACCCTATTAGCTTTAGAGTGCACAATTTTGAGTGTGTCTGTGTGAATCCTCATAGAAAAAGGTATAATTTTATATTCTGGAAGGGTGGTCACATTTGTATAGAGTGCAAAGCAAGTGGGCTGACATTCACATTTGATAGTGTGCAGCTCCATGTGCCATTGTAAAATGTTCATTTTGGAAGGTTAGGGCTTTTCTATAAAACACATTGTATTCTGGAGAATTTAAAGGACACAAAATAATACAGGTTTATGTTGGTTTGAAAAGCCATAACAAGTAACCTTGCCGCGCAAACAAACGCAGTATAAGAAATGCAATCATATGAGCATATGCATAATGAAGATGCATGGTGATGATGTATCAACCGTGGAACCGAAACAGTAGACCTATTTTCAAATATGATATGGTATATTATTATATTATAATATATATGCTTGTTGCTCCTTATTAGAATTTCCTCACAGAATAAAACAAATTATATTTGATCCCATTTGTACACCAAGTATGTTGACAACTCGGACAAAACAGAGATGCTTGTTCTAGGTCCCAAGAAACAAAGAGATATTCTGTTGAATCTGACAATTCATCTGGATGGTTGTACAGTCGTCTCAAATAAAACTGTGAAGGACCTTGGCGTTACTCTGGACCCTGATCTCTCTTTTGACGAACATATCAAGACTGTTTCAAGGACAGCTTTTTTCCATCTACGTAACATTGCAAAAATCAGAAACTTTTTGTCCAAAAAGGATGCAGAAAAATGAATCCATGCTTTTGTTACTTCTAGGTTAGACTACTGCAATGCTCTACTTTCCGGCTACATGGATAAAGCACTAAACAAACTTCAGTTAGTGCTAATTTCCTGTGCTAGCCTCCCTACACTGGCTTCCTGTTAAGGCAAGGGCTGATTTCAAGGTTTTACTGCTAACCTACAAAGCATTACATGGGCTTGGACCTACCTATCTGTCTGATTTGGTCCTGCCGTACATACCTACACGTACGCTATGGTCACAAGATGCAGGCCTCCTAATTGTCCCTAGAATTTCTAAGCAAACAGCTGGAGGCAGGGCTTTCTCCTATAGAGCTCCATTTTTATGGAATGGTCTGCCTACCCATGTGAGAGACGCAGACTCAGTCTCAACCTTTAAGTCTTTACTGAAGACTCATCTCTTCAGTGGGTCATATGATTGAGTGTAGTCTGGTCCAGGAGTGTGAAAGTGAACGGAAAGGCTCTGGAGCAACGAACCGCCCTTGCTGTCTCTTCCTGGCCGGTTCCCCTCTCTCCACTGGGATTCTCTGCCTCTAACCTTATTACAGGGGCTGAGTAACTGGCTTACTGGTGCTCTTTCATGCCATCCCTAGGAGGGGTGCATCACTTAAGTGGGTTGAGTCACTGACGTGATCTTCTTTTCTGGGTTGGCGCCCCCCCTTGGGTTGTGCCGTGGCGGAGATATTTGTGGTCTATACTCGGCCTTGTCTCAGGATCGTAAGTTGGTGGTTGAAGATATCCCTCAAGTGGTGTGGGGGCTGTCCTTTGGCAAAGTGGGTGGGGTTATATCCTTCCTGTTTGGCCCTGTCCGGGATATCATCGGATGCGGCCACAGTGTCTCCTGACCCCTCCTGTCTCAGCCTCCAGTATTTATGCTGCAGTAGTTTATGTGTCGGGGGGCTAGGGTCAGTCTGTTACATCTGGAGTTCTTCTCCTGTCTTATCCTGTGTCCTGCGTGAATTTAAGAATGCTCTCTCTAATTCTCTCTTTCTCTCTTTCTCTCGTAGGACCTGAGCCCTAGGACCATGCCTCAGGACTACCAGGCATGATGACTCCTTGCTGTCCCCAGTCCACCTGGCCGTGGTGCTGCTCCAGTTTCAACTGTTCTGCCTGCGGCTATGGAATCCTGACCTGTTCACCGGATGTGCACCCTGTCCCAGACTTGCTGTTTTCAACTCTCTAGAGACAGCAGGAGTGGTAGAGATACTCTTAATGATCGGCTATGAAAAGCCAACTGACATTTGCTGCACCCTCGACAGCTACTGTGATTATTATTATTTGACCATGCTGGTCATTTATGAACATTTGAACATCTTGGCCATGTTCTGTTATAATTTCCACCCGGCACAGCCAGAAGAGGACTGGCCACCCCTCATAGCCTGGTTCCTCTCTAGGTATCTTCCTAGGTTTTGGCCTTTCTAGGGAGTTTTTCCTAGCCACCGTGCTTCTACACCTGCATTGCTTGCTGTTTGGGGTTTTAGGCTGGGTTTCTGTACAGCACTTTGAGATATCAGCTGATGTACGAAGGGCTATATAAATACATTTGATTTGATTTGATTTGATTCACATTGGACAGCTCCATATGCCATTGTAAAAGGTTTGTTTTGTAAGGTTAGGCCTACTCTATAAAAGGCGTTGTGTTCTGAATCAGGCACAAGTAAACATAATACAAGTAAAGAAGGGTAAGTGAACAACCTTGGAAATATTTTCTCTTCTGTCAACTTGAAAACCTTGGTTTGAACAACAATCATTCCAGACAGCCGTTCCAAGGTAAATAACATTGTGATTTAGAATGTCCCTGCTGACATTGTTTTCTTGTTTCACAATTGTTAATTTCTTATTATTCTACTTTTTGCACAGACAAATTAGTCACCAGCATTTAATTGGAAATGGAGTGTGTTATATTTGACAATTAGTGCACACACACACACACACGCACGCACGCACACACACACACACACAGACGCACACACACACACACACCCCTCAATGCAATGTTGGCTCATACAAACTAGTAAACGACTAACGCTCGTTCTTTCAGTCAAATAACATTTGAACATCTCATTATGTTGAGATATGTGTAGTGGGTAGGATGTGTGTGTGTGTGTGCGTGTGTGTGCGTGTGTGTGCGTGTGTGTGTGTGTGGCTGTGGGTGGGTGTTAGCCTACACTGAATGCCGAGTTCAGATTCAGTTCAGTTTGTGGGGTCTTACCTTAAACACAAACGGGTTGGAAACACAACCCACCTGAGGTTATACAGTTGAAGTTTACATACACTGAGGTTGGTGTCATTAAAACTCGTTTTTCAACCATTCCACAAATGTCTTATTAAGAAACTATAGTTTTGGCAAGTCGGTTAGGACATCTACTTTGTGCATGACACAAGTAATTTTTCCAACAATTGTTTACAGACAGATTATTTCACTTATAATTCACTGTATCACAATTCCAGTGGGTCAGAAGTTTACATACACTAAGTTGACTGTGCCTTTAAACAGCTTGGAAAATTCCAGAAGATGATGTCATTGCTTTAGAAGCTTCTGATAGGCTAATTGACATCATTTGACTTCACAAAATCGATGGCATCATGATGTGAAAATGATGTGGATATATTGAAGCAACATCTCAAGACATCAGTAAGGAAGTTAAAGCTTGGTCGCAAATGGGTCTTCCAAATGGACAATGACCCCAAGCATACTTCCAAAGTTGTGGCAAAATGGCTTAAGGACAACAACATCAAGGTATTGGAGTGGCCATCACAAAGCCCTGACCTCAATCCTATAGAAAATGTGTGGGCAGAACTGGAAAAGCATGTGCGAGCATGGAGGCCTACAAACCTGACTCAGTTACACCAGATCTGTCAGGAGGAATGGGCCAAAATTCACTCAACTTGTTGTGGGAAGCTTGTGGAAGGCTACCCAAAATGTTTGATCCAAGTTAAATAATTTAAAGGTAATGCTTCCAAATACTAATTGAGTGTATGTAAACTTCTAACCCACTGGGAATGTGATGAAAGAAATAAAAGCTTAAATAAATCATTCTCTCTACTATTATTCTAACATTTCACTTTCTTAAAATAAAGTGTTGATCCTAACTGACCTAAGACAGGGAATTTTTACGATTAAATATCAAGAATGGTGAAAAACAGAGTTCAAATGTATTTGGCTAAGATGTATGTAAACGTCTGACTTCAACTGTATGTTATATATTTACTGCTTTTATTGGTTTCATTAGATGAATTAGCCTGAACTACAGCTAAAGTGTTAGCCTCATCTCATCCCACTGCTGATAATGATAATGTTCACCAAATACTGTATGTTCCCCCTCTCCACTATTAAAGTAAACGTCAGACAGTATTAACATGCTAATTTATACAAAACCTCAGCTGTCCCTGCTACACCCACCCCTTCCTTCCCCCCGTGTACCCATCCACCCCTCTCAAAGAGGGTTATCTCAACAATTATGAAAAATGACTCCAGAAAATATGATCTGACACATTATCTCAATATTAAGAGAGTTTGAGAGAACAATACATTTGGGTTTTGAGGCTTATTAATCAAGTTATGAGAGGGTAAAGAGTTGCCAGTTAAATGTCACTGTCAATCTTACTGAAACTCACTTTTCCCTCTCACTGCCAAAGAGACGTCATCTCAACCCGATGGTGGTATTTATAGACAGTGTTTTTGTCTTCTCCTCTTTGGACTGGTCACATTCTATGTGTTCGCCAAGGGAGGTCATTCTAGGCAACTCATAGGACTAAGTCCATTGGTAACTTACTGTAGAGAGAGTGATTAGAAGAGCAAAGCTTCAGATCGGGCTTTTTGGAAATCTCATGAGAACACATAAAACATCATAGAACCTCAAAGGTGACTCCCAAACGACAGTCCTATGGGCCCATGACAAAAGTATTGCACTATATAGCGAATAAGGTGCCATTTGAGATACAATTCAAGACAACCATAGCCAAGTCTGTCTGCATGAACTATGAACCATCAGACAAAACACGTCCTTCAACAGCACTATTCAACTTGTTTTTCATTTAACTTCATTCATAACATCTACAGGTACCTTAAGCCTAAGTGTTAAGGCTTGGTATACAGTATAATTCGTGAAATTGTTGTGATATAAGGGATGAGTTTCTAATGGTATACAAATCTGACAAAGCCCTTTAAGTCTGAACAATGGGTTATGAAATCCATGAATAGCCATTGAAGTGAAATAAATCCAGCTGTGCCAATGTCTCATGTTACTGTGAATACAAGGACCATTAAGCACAAATGCCTGGTTCAGTTAGAAGGGATCAACCTGACCAGCCAGTGGAAAAGATTCAGTACACTCAAAAAACTGCTGGGTTAAAAACAACCCAATTTGAGTAAATATTGGACAGATCACCAGTTGGGTTATTTTCGCCCAGCCAGTTGGGCCTCTCAGTTTGGTTGTTGGGTTATTGATGATGAGTTACTGAGATATTACCCACCAGGCATGTGTCTAGGTCTTTGTGGGCTCAACTGAGGGAAATATGTTCCACTATCTTCCACAGTCTATGGTAGAAAGAAATCCATTATTCTGAGTTATAACAGTGAAGAAGAAGGATTTTAATTTCTCACCCTCACTGTGTCATGAATAAATGATGAGGTGTGTTTGAATGAATCGCTCCCCTTGTCTCCATATCCTTTACTGTGTACCCGTTCTAAAGTTCTCTAAATGGCAGACAGGCCACTACATTTCTTTTTACAAGCCAGGTGCTGTTAATCTGATCAAGGGAAGAAAGTTATCTCACATTAGCCAATGGCTGTGTCCTTCTGGCCAATGGCTGTGTCCTTCTGGCCAATGTCTGTGTCCTTCTGGCCAATGTCTGTGTCCTTCTGGACAATGTCTGTGTCCTTCTGGCCAATGTCTTTGTCCTTCTGGACAATGTCTGTGTCCTTCTGGCCAATGTATGTGTCCTTCTGAACAATGTCTGTGTCCTTCTGGCCAATGTCTGTGTCCTTCTGGCCAATGTCTGTGTCCTTCTGGCCAATGTCTGTGTCCTTCTGCAGAAATGTATCTCACATTAACCAATTCCATCCTGGGTCCTCTTACAGGAGAGACCTACTAGCCTGGCCCACTGAATTGATGTGAGAGGTTTGGAGTTTGGAGATGATGTTGTTCCATCATTAAAAAAATATAAAAAAACTAAGAAGCTTTACACAATATCCTCATAATACAAAAAGTTAATACAGTATGGATAAAGGACTCCTTGTCCATAGGTCATACAAACTGTATGTTAATTCCATACAATCAAGCGATTTACTGTCTCCTTACCTCTTAGAGCTACCCCCCCTACTTTTTTCAATTTCCGCCTGAAGACATACCCAAATCTAACTGCCTCTGTAGCTCAGGCACAGAACCAAGGATATGCATATTCTTGGTACCACTTGAAAGGAAACACTCTGAAGTTTGTGTAAATGTGAATTGAATGTAGGAGAATATAACACAATAGATCTGGTTTAGATAATACAATGAAAAAAACATACTTTTTTTGTATCATCATCTTTAAAATGAACAAGATAAAACAAACATTCAGATAGGATGATGGGGACAATTTCAGTGAAAAACATAAGAGGGCAACAGTACTTGTACAAAGTTTCAGAATGATAACTTCCAAAATAAGTGTGCTACATGACATGTATCATGAAGTCACCCAGGTGTCCCACACAAGTAGCCCAAATGTACCCAAGTGGCCAAATTGGTGAAGGTATACATTTTGAAACAAATAACTATATACAAAACACCAAAATTGTATTCTAACACACCCCCCCCCAAAAATGGAGAAAAAATATATACATTTACAAAATAACATAGGTAACTATTTACACACTTTCAATATTTGGAAGACCCTCAGTCCTCTATCAAATCAAATTTATTTATATAGCCCTTCGTACATCAGCTAACATCTCAAAGTGCTGTACAGAAACCCAGCCTAAAACCCCAAACAGTAAGCAATGCAGGTGTAGAAGCCCGGTGGCTAGGAAAAACTCCCTAGAAAGGCCAAACCTAGCAAGAAACCTAGAGAGGAACCAGGCTATGAGGGGTGGCCAGTCCTCTTCTGGCTGTGCCGGGTGGAGATTATAACAGAACATGGCCGAGGCAAAAAATAATGGGAGAAACTCCCCTAATACAGGTGTGCCAAGTTTGTAGCGTCATACCCAAGAAGACTCGTAGCTGCCAAAGGTGCTTCAACAAAGTACTGAGTAAAGGGTCTGAAAACTTATGTCAAAGTGATATTTTGTATTTGTTTTATGTAAATTAGCAAACATTTCTTAAAACCTGTTTTTGCTTTGTCATTATGAGGTATTGTGTGTAGATTGATGAGGGGAAAAAAAATATTTAAACAGTTTTTGAATAAGGCTGTAACGTAACAAAGTGTGGAAAAGGTCAAAAGGTCTGAATACTTTCCGAATGCACCATATATAGGAAATAGGGTGCCATTTGGGATGCATCCTCTACACCAATTCCTGGTTTCTGTGTTCATAGCTAAGTGGGAAGTGGAAAATCCGTTTGAATGGCCCTCAAACTGGTAATTATTAGTGGAAAACTTGTATATCATCCTGAGCTCCCACTTCTCCCACATGCTGACCTCTAACAGCATTTTCGGCAGTTAAATGCAACAGCCAAACATTATTTATAAAAGCAATCTATTAATATGGTTTTTTAACACTATCATTTGTTTACAATCATGATCGCTTTACTTTTAGCTTACGGTTTATGCAGCTTGTTGGCCATTATCCAAATCAAATCAAAATCAAATCAAATTAATTTATATAGCCCTTCGTACATCAGCTGATATCTCAAAGTGCTGTACAGAAACCCAGCCTATTATTATTATTTGACCATGCTGGTCATTTATGACCATTTGAACATCTTGGCCATGTTCTGTTATAATTTCCACCCGGCACAGCCAGAAGAGGACTGGCCACCACTCATAGCCTGGTTCCTCTCTAGGTTTCTTCCTAGGTTTTGGCCTTTCTAGGGAGATTTTCCTAGTCACCGTGCTTCTACACCTGCATTGCTTGCTGTTTGGGGTTTTAGGCTGGGTTTCTGTACAGCACTTTGAGATATCAGCTGATGTACGAAGGGCTATATAAATACATTTGATTTGATTTGATTTAGTTGTCGAGGGTGCAGCAAGTCAGCACCTCAGGAGTAAATGTCAGTTGGCTTTTCATAGCCGATCATTAACAGTATCTCTACCACTCCTGCTGTCTCTAGAGAGTTGAAAACAGCAGGTCTGGGACAGGTAGCACGTCCGGTGAACAGGTCAGGATTCCATAGCCGCAGGCAGAACAGTTGAAACTGGAGCAGCAGCACGGCCAGGTGGACTGGGGACAGCAAGGAGTCATCATGCCAGGTAGTCCTGAGGCATGGTCCTAGGGCTCAGGTCCTCTGAGAGAAAGAGAGAATTAGAGAGCATAATTAAATTCACACAGTACACCGGATAAGACAGGAGAAGTACTCCAGATATAACAAACTGACCCTAGCCCCCCGACACATAAACTACTGCAGCATAAATACTAGGGGCTGAGATAGGGGTCCGGAGACACTGTGGCCCCATCCGATTGGCATTTCTCAACAAGATCAAAGCAAGTGAATGCATCCAACTGGTATTTACGACTTCACAACTGGTAAATTCCCACCTCCCACTTGGTTACGAATGCAGCGTAAGACCTCTGGGCTCATTTGACTAGTTTGCCCTCTGAGCCATGAATTACTTTCTGACAGTGACCAATTTCAAATTAGTACTGTGAAGTTCAGTGTAAGGGATTTCCTCCTCTTCTTCCGAAGAGGAGAGGCGAGAAGGATCGGAGGACCAATATGCGGCGTGGTAAGTGTCCATGGTTCTTTTAATAAGAAATAGTACACATGAACAACTGAATACAAAAACAATAAACGTGGAATGAACAAAACCCAAAACACAGACACGGAAACAGAGAGTGCAATGCTGTGCTCTTTAATGCACAAACGCACCACAGGGTGCTCACAACAAAACGGCCCCAAACACGGGGGACGAAAAATGTACAACTGAAATACACGACCAGGAACAAACACGTTCCTCTACTACAGCACCGAAGGTCACAATAATTAATCCCGCACAAAGAAACAGGCGGTCTAATAAAGCCCAACTAATCATTCACAAACAGGTGCTAACAATAAACATACAAGGAGGGGGAGGAAAGACAATCAGTGGCAGCTAATAGGCCGGTGACAACGACCGCCGAGCGCCACCCGACCGGGAAGGGAAGCCACCCTCGGTCGGACTCGTGACATTCAGTCCTTCTTTCCCACACATGAATGTATAGAACAGATTAACCCCAATCCTAATGCACAGTAGGGCATGTACATTAAACAAATCAAAATATATTTAATATTTGCGATTCTTCAAAGTAGCCACCCTTTGCCTTGATGACAGTTTTGCTCACTCTTGGCATTCTCTCAACCATCTTCATGAGGTTATCACCTGGAATACATTTCAATTAACAGGTGTGCCTTGTTAAAAGTTAATTTGTGGAATTTCTTTCCTTCTTAATGTGTTTGAGTCAATCAGTTGTGTTGTGACAAGGTAAGGTGGGTATACAGAAGATAGCCCTATTTGGTAAAAGATCCAAGTCCATATTATGGCAAGAACAGCTCAAATAAGCAAAGAGAAATGACAGTCCATCATTACTTTAAGACATGAAGGTCAGTCAATCTGGAAAATTTCAAGAACTCTTAAAGTTTGTTCAAGTGCAGTCACAAAAACCATTAAGCACTATGATGAAACTGGCTCTCATGAGGACCGCCACAGGAAAGGTAGACCCAGAGTTACCTCTGCTGCAGAGGATACGTTCATTAGAGTTAACTGCACCGCAGATTGCAGCCCAAATAAATGCTTCACAGAGTTCAAGTAACAGACAGATCTCAACATCAACTGTTCATAGGAGACTGTGTGAATCAGGCCTTCATGGTCGAATTGCTGCAAAGAAAACACTACTAAAAGGACACCAATAACAAGAAGAAACCTGCTTGGGCCAAGAAACATGAGCAATGGACATTAAACAGGTGGAAATCTGTCCTTTGCTCTTTGTCCTCTGATGAGACCAAATTTGAGATTTTGGGTTCCAACTGCCGTGTCTTTGTGAGATGTAGAGTAGGTGAACAGATGATCTCCACATGTGGTTCGCACCGTGAAGCATGGAGGAGGAGGTGTGATGGTGTGGGGGTGCCTTCCTGGTGACACTGTCAGTGATTTATTTAGAATTCAAGGCACACTTATCCAGCATGGGCACCACAGCATTCTGCAGCGATACACCATCCCAGTTGGTTTGCGCTTAGTGGGATATGATTTATTTTTCAACAGGACAAGACCCAAAACACCCCTCCAGGCTGTGTAAGCTCTATTTGTCCAAGAAGGAACGTGATGGTGCTACATCAGATGACCTGGCCTCCACAATCACCAGACCTCAACCCAATTGAGATGCTTTGGGACTAGTTGGACCACAGAGTGAAGGAAAAGCAGCCAACAAGTGCTCAGCATATGTGGGAACATCTTCAAGACTGTTGGAAAAGCATTCCTCATGAAGCTAGTTGAGAGAATGCCAAGGGTGTTCAAAGCAGTCAACAAGGCGAAAGGGGGCTACTTTGAAGAATATCAAATCTAAAATATATTTTAATATGTTTAACACTTTTTTGCATACTACACGATTCCATGTGTTATTTCATAGTGTTGATGTCTTTACCATTATTCTACAATGTAGAAAATAGTTTTTAAAAAACATCCTTGAATGAGTAGGTGTCTTGACTGGTACTGTAGACAGGTAGTGTAGTGTGCCTTTCCAAATCCTGTACAATCAATTGAATTTACCATAGGTGGACTCCAATCAACATCTCAAGGAGGATCAATGGAAACAGGATGCACCTGAGCTCATTTTCGAGTCTCATAGCAATGGGTCTGAATTCTTATGTAAAATAGTGTGTTTCTGGTTTACAAAAAATATTGCATACATTTCCTAACATTTCTAAAAACCTATTTTTGTTTTGTCATTGTGGGGTGTTGTGTGTAGATTGATTAGGGAAAAAAAGTTAATTTAATCAATTGTAGAACAAGGCTGTAACAAAATGTGAAAAAGTAAAGGGGTCTGAATGCTTTCCAAATGTAATGTACGCCCTGGGCGCTGGTCTCTATGGGTCCTTGTCCCATGGTGGTCAAAAGTAGTGCACACCATGGGACACCGTGCGACTGAAAAGGCTCCTGGGAAAGCTGGGGGGGTGGAGCCAATGTTACAGTCGCACACCCTCAATCACTCGTACGTCTAACGACAAAGTCAAAGCCACGGACGGAGTAAAAGACGACTTGTTTCAAAGGGAGGTGGGGGCAAAGATTAGACAATAATTAATAACTCATTTCTGGAGGGAATTATTATAAAAGTGTTTTTTTGTGCAAATCATACCCTGCTATTACAGGGCATTGTGCGAGTGAAGGCACATTCCTATCTCCATTCCCCAGATATCTGCAGGTCAAAACAGAGGAGAACGTTTCAATTTTCACCGACCGATAGTGGATTGTGTGTGGGACAATAATACAGAACGGTTATTTGTTCCCACACTGAAGTTCTGTTTCCTACAAACTGCAAGCTCAGTTTCGCTGCTGTGAATAGAACAACCCTGAACCCTGTATCTTCATGTGCGTTTAGTTTAGTTTTAATTCAGTTAAAACTAAACAGCAGCATGCAACAATGAAGCTAGCAGGCAACAATTGGTGTACTGATATTTGATATTGAGCAATTAATGTCAGATCATGCAGTGCCATTTAAAAGGCTCAAGGTTCGCCTGAGGAATATAAAGGAGCTGACATTTTCAAAGGCCCCTGGTTCCCTGCCACAAAATCTTTTAGCAATTATTCAAATTAATGCTAAACACTGATGACTTTGCCTTTGGATATGGAAACAGAAAATAGAAATGAACAACATGGGAGAACAGTATGAAATGATACACCAGGGAAGGTTAGGATTGTTTGTTGTTGTTGGCTCCATTGTACCGTAGTAGGAGTCCTTTTTTTCTGCCACATCATGTGTGTAACAAAACGTCAAAATGCCACTGTGTGGCTTCTCTGTTTGACATCACTGTACCAGGGATAATGCATGTTTGAATGATTTGCCCCCATGTGATTGCTCAGGCATAAAGCATTTAATCCCCATGTTGGTGTGCAGAATTATAGGAGTTATAGGGTCTCTATGGATGCAACAGTTTACTCAGGCAGGGAAAATGGGATACTGTCAGAAGAGCCATCTCCATGTATAACACAGGATATGGTAGGTATAGGTGATTTTTCCCCCTGGTTTAGGTAGGTGATTGTATAACTTGTCCCTGTGGCAGGGGAAGAGAACTCGCTGGTACGGAGACAGTAAGATATCAATGGCTGGCAGACCGTTGGGGACAGCACAAGGGTGCTTCATATACACCCATTCAAAAAAGCTGATCCAACCAAGTGGATATTTGTCAAATCTGTCATAATGTATGTGGGTCGTTCTACAAAATGAGTGCCTTTGATATTTTAAGTGGAAATTGTGCACCAATACTGAACGGTAAAAGCCTGTTATATTAAATGAAGTGCTCTTTAATATACAGTAGATCACATGGAGAATTCAGTAAATCTGATTTTTAATATGAATAAAGGCTGGCTAAAATGCCAAAATGCAGTATTTTGACATGTCCCTCCATCAACCTTGTGTCACTTCTAGGAAGATTTAAACCCTCTTAATTCCAACATTTCTCCAGGTTTCAGCATCATTGTCAAGCCCTAGTTATTGTGTTCTTTTGACAAAGTCATTTCTGAAGATCATTCTTTATTTCAGGTGATTAGTGATGTATTAAGGCTGTCCCTCACAAGGTAAACCCTGTTACGTGAACTGAACTATCGTTTTAATATGGTGAAACTATGACTTTTTAAATATGTTTTGCAAAATAAATATTGAACATATAAATAGTCTGATCATAGAGTAAAAGCATGTGAGCTGGTTCTGCTCTTTTTGGCCATTTTCTGATGTTTTGTGGTGAAAAACTGAGCGGGTCAAGCACACCTTCTTTCTGTCACGAAGGGATATATGGCTGATATAGGAAGAAATCGTCAAGCCTGTAGGCACTTACTATAGTATTTTTTTTATTTAACCTCTTGAGATGGGTAAATGTGTTTTTTTTTTTTAAATGAAGTTAAACATGTGCTCTTTATGACAGAATTAAAACGTTTGGTGAAATCCAAAGTTTTCTTGACCAAGTTACACTTCTCAAAAGGAACTGAATTTGTAAAATGACCCATGTGTACTACAGGCCTACAATGTTGTTACTAAAATAGGAATTGTATATATTATGCTGTTTTCATGGCATAATACACGTTTTTGTTTTGTTTTGCCAACTGCTAACCCCCATTCGGATAAAGCTGCTAGAATAGCTAGCCAGATAGAAATTGCTGGTGGAAGTAGACGTTGTTTTAATGTGTAATGCAGTTGATTGGTGACGATGACATGATCATGTATTGAGGTTGACATCCATACAAGCATTATACTCAAATGTATATGCCAACATGGTGTGAAATACTGTACACATACACTATATATACAGAAATATGTGGACACCCCTTCAAATGAGTAGATTCTGCTATTTCAGCCATACCAGTTGCTGACAGGTGTATAAAATCAAGCACACAGCCATGCAATCTCCATAGACAAACATTGGCAGTAGAATTACCTTTCTGAAGAGCTCAGTGACTTTGAAGGTGGCAGCGTCATAGGATGCCACCTTTCCAACAAGTCAGTTTGTCAAATTTCGGCCCTGCTAGAGCTGCCCCGGTCAACTGCAAGTGCTGTTATTGTGAAGTGGAAACGTCTAGGAGCAACAACGGCTCAGCCGTGAAGCTGTAGGCCACACAAGCTCACAGAATGGGACCGCCGAGTGCTGAAGTGCTTAGCGCGTAAAAATGTCCTCGGTTGCAACACTCGCTACCAGGATTTAAACTGCCTCTGGAAGCAACATCAGCACAAGAACTGTTCATCACAGAACTGTTCATTGGGAGCTTCATGAAATGGGTTTCCATGGTGGAGTAGCCACAAACAAGCCTAAGATCACAATGCGCAATGCCAAGTGTAGTCTGGAGTGGTGTAAAGCTCACCACCATTTGTAAGGTTCTGTATTTATTTTCTTAGTCAACCTTGTGTTCTGTTTCGTTGTGTTCTTGAACGTAGCCTTGTTTCTTTGTGATCTTGAACGTAGCCCTGTCTGTAATTTTTGTTCACTGATTTCACCTGTGTTAGTTATTCACCTGGTCTCATCAGCTCCTTATTTAGTTCAGTTCTTTCTGTTTGTGCCTTTGTGAGGTATTGTTCGTTTTGACTCTACTAAGCCTTTTCCTAGCTCATTTGTGAGAACCAGTTATAGCCTGCAGTCCTAGTTTTGATTCACCTGCCTGTTTGCCTACCTGTGTGTGACCAATGCCTGCCTGTGACCACGATTCCTGCCATCTGCAAAGGCGAAATAAACACCTGCTGCGCTCTGCATGTGAATCTACACCTTTTTCTCCCTGAGTATTCATTACACCATTGGACTCCGGAACAGTGGAAACGCGTTCTCTGGAGTGACCAAAATTAAACCAGGAATTAAATTCCACTTATTTAAGTTTATTTAAGTGTTAAGGAACTATATTGAGCCATTACATCACTTCCTTTTTTGCTAGGGTATAAAAATGAGGTAACACGCATCCCTTTGTCATCCAACACCATGAAGAAAAGAAAAGAACTGGCAGTTCAAAAGAGACAGATGGCCATAGACCTTCATAAATCTGGTAATGGCTACAAGAAGATCCACGAACGATTGGATATACCACTGAGCACTGTCGGCGCAATTATAATATTCAAAAGATATGGAACAGTTGAAAACCTCACGGGTAGAAGACGCAAATGCATTTTGCCCCCCAGGATAGGGAGGGGGATTGTGAGAGAAGCAACAAAATCCCCAAGAATCACTGTGAAATAATTGCAGGCCTTGGTGGTGTCTTGGGGTCACCAGGTCTCAAAAAGCATCATCAGACGCCACCTCCACAACCACAGGCTCTTTGGAAGGGCTGCCAGAAGTATGACCCCAAGACACAAATGCAAGCGCTAGGAGTTTGCCAAACGTCATTTAAATTATGATTGGAAGAATGTGCTCTGGTCAGATGAGACCAAAATTGGTCTCAAAAATTGGTCGAAACAGAGATGCATACAAGGAGAGGCACCTCATACTCAAGGTGAAATATGGTGGTGGGTCAGTGATGTTTTGGGGCTGTTTTAATTCCAGAGGTCCAGGGGCACAGGTTAAGACTGATGGCATAATGAATTCCACCAAGTACCAGGCAATTTTGGCTGACAATCTGGTTGCCTCTGCCAGAAGGCTGGAACTTGGCCGTATGTGGACCTTCCAACAAGACAATGACACAAAACATACCTCAAGATCCACACAGAAATGGTTCTGTGACAACAAAATAAATATTCTTCCATGGCCATCTCAGTCGCCAGACCTCAATCCAATTGAAAACCTGTGGGCTGAGTGGAAGAGGGCAGATGATAAGCGCAAACCCAAGAATGTGAAGGATCTTGAAAGGATCTGCATAGAGGAATGGCCCAAAATCCCTCCAAATGTGTTCCTTAACCTTGTCAAACATTACAGGAAAAGACCAGGCTGTTATCCTTGCCAGAGGTGGTGGCACTAAGTACTAAATGAGGAGTGCCAATAATTATGAAACCTTGATTTTGGTGAAATGTATTTTGTATTAAATAATTGTATGATTTTGGTGGGTTCTGTGTGTGTGTGTGTGTGTGTGTGTGTGTGTGTGTGTGTGTGTGTGTGTGTGTGTTTGTGTGCCGAAACAATAAGAAAACAGTAGCAGAATAAATTCAACCACACCTTTGTATTATCACAAAACCTGTCCAGTGAAGTCCACAAAGCATATTGCATCTACAGTAACAGACAGTTACATGATCTACAGCATGGTCAAGCAAGTTAATGTTTCCGACAGTTTCGGACCACTAAACAACTATTGATTTGGAACCACACAGAATTACAGCAAATCACAAAGAAAACAGGAGCTGCCTCCACTATTCCAGTACCATTTCAACTTTAACATTTCATCATCAAATCACTTCTGCTTAGTCTAATACAGTGACAAATAAAAGATACCAAAAATAATTTAGTCCAATCAACATCAGCTAAATATGACGTTGTTGTCCATGGTTCTGATTTCTGTTTGCGTTCGTGTGTGTGGGCGCACGTTCATGCAAGTAGAAAAACATGTTTACACACCCTACTTGTAGAGAAACGCTAATGCCATCCTCCTCTGAAACGGTCTATCACCCTGTCATACAGTACACGCTTTTATTTTTTGTTGACCTAGGCTACCTGGTTAAAATGCTTGCTCACTAGCCTAACTACCATTCATGAGTAACGTTAGCTAGTTAACATTAGCCTTCTACATGTAGCTACATACGGGACTTCCACCCTCTCAGGCTGGGGGCACAACAATGTATGAATTAATGGTTTGATCAGAATCGTCGTTATAATCATTGGCCAGTACGGAGAATTACGTAAAACCAATTAAGTAAGCCCAAATCCCTATCTCCATCCATAGCTAATATAGGAAAGTGCCAATTTTAGCTAGCTATTTATCTAGCCACTGGAGGACAGCAACACAATGAGATGCAGCAATTGAAGTTGTTTCTGTTAATAGCGTATGCTCTCAAAGCGATTTGATAGGAGAGACGCCAAATCCAACCTGGCTTCCCTTTGCCAGGACCATTCATAGTTGAGCTCGCTCAGTTTATCTCAATGCTGATTTGCACTTTTTAATACTTTTTTTGTCAAGGGAGGCCAGATGCTCTCTGGCTTCCCTTGCATTTAATGCTACGGGTGGGAAACAACGTCATACTCATTCGGACCAGACAGTATCAGATAGATGACCTACACGTAGAGAGACAGATGGGCGCTGTTTCACTCACTCTGAGGCTTTCTCCTGTGAGATACATTTAGCCTCTTGCGAATTGAAAAAAGTTATGAAACACAGAGATGAAAGATGTATATTTTTAATTATGGGGAAGCCTGACTTCCATGAATACATGCCACTGTCTGCCTCTTACCTGGTAATGACAGAGCTTTTAACCACTTACAGAGAGGAGGGAGAGGGAGAGGGAGAGTCAGGAGACAGAGGCAGATACAGGGAGAGAATGAGCGAGAGGCAGGCAGAGACATACAGAGGCAGGGAGAGAATGAGAGAGAGAGAGAGAGAGAGAGAGAGAGAGAGAGAGAGAGAGAGAGAGAGAGCGAGCGGGATGGAGAGGCAAAGGCGGAGGGACAGAGAGGGAAAGAGGGAGAGGCAAAAAGAGTGGCGGAGAGGGAGAAAGAGTGAGAGGCAGCTTTGTCCAGGTGTTAAGGTTTCTCTGTACTGTAGGCTAAAATGTTTACCTCACATGAATGAGAGCCTGGTATTTAATGCTGTCAGTGATTGAAGTTTAAGAAATGAACATTAAAAAAAGTCAAATTAAAAGCAACATGACAAAAATGGTAGCTGTAGACAGAGAGAGAGAGGACTGGACATGTGTATAAATTTCAGTTCAGGGGGTCTTCAGGCCAGGGCTTGTAGGATCTAAGCTCCTCAGCCTTTCAAATCAGCAGTCCATGCTCCAAGAAGAAGAAGAACAAGTTTCACAAAATGTTGTTCTTATACAATTCCTGTTCTATCATTCTATCATTCTCCTGGTTATTTCATTTGGATGCATTATGATCATGGCAGCTTCTGACAGTAGATGAGAAGAGGAGAGGGGAAGAGGCTCATAATTTCCAGTGCAAATGCCTCGCTCTCTCGCTTTTTCTCTCTATCTTTCTCTCTCTCTTTCTCTCTCTCTCGCTCTCTCTTTTGCTCTCAATCCTTTCATCTTTCTCACACACGAATATGGAAATTGAAAGTGAAATTCTTTCTGTAACGTCTTAGTCGTGGATATCACAGGGAGCGATTGATAAGGGCGAGCAAATACGTTTCCCAAAGGCAAATTATATCAGATATGTGCTAATGGAAACTGGGAACTAGGAAAGGGTGTCACGAAAGAGGTTCTTAGAACACAACTCAGACAGACAAGGAAAGAGAGTAGATTGAGAGAGACCTACTAGTTCTTGACGTACTGTAGAATGGAGATTTTGACTTACCCGGGGGAGTAGTTTTGGGTGTAGTTTTCTCAATACTTGTGTGATAAGTAACCTTGCCTTAGACAGTCAAATGCCATTATTATCATAGAGAAACAGACGACACTGTCTCACGCAATGAGAATGTTGCTTCACAATAAGATTCTTTCTGTATCAAGGCTTACTCCCATTATCCGGTTTAAAAGAAAACAAAAGGCTGCATGAAATGTCACACCATGCTGCACCTGGACATTCACATTTACATTCACATTCAACACCTGTATCGTAAGACATTGAGCCACCACCACCGGTACAGTAGAATTGATGAGTTGTGTACAGATGGTAATAAACCTGTTTGATTTAGTGAACAGTCCTAAAAATCTGGTGATATGGTTACACGATATCTCTCAATTGGCTTTAATACATTTTTGTATGTGTACATGTGTCCCTCTCTGTGTGCCTTTTTAAGTGTTTTCATGCGTAAAAGGTGATGAATGGCATATTTAAAGAGTTCACAATGTAAAGCAACTGGCCGGAAACACAGCGCATAGTAATTAACAAGACATCAAATCAAATTTTATTTGTCACATACACATGGTTAACAGATGTTAATGCGAGTGTAGCGAAATGCTTGTGCTTCTAGTTCCGACAATGCAGTAATAACCAGGTAATCTAGCTAACAATTCCAAAACTACTACCTTATAGACACAAGTGTAAGGGGATAAAGAATATGTACATAAAGATATATGAATGAGTGATGGTACAGAGCGGCATAGGCAAGATACAGTAGATGGTATTGAGTGCAGTATATACATATGAGATGAGTATGTAAACAAAGTGGCATAGTTAGTGGCTAGTGATACATGTATTACATAAAGATGCAGTAGATGATATAGAGTAGAGTATATATGTATACATATGAGATGAATAATGTAGGGTATGTAAACATTATATTAGGTAGCATTGTTTAAAGTGGCTAGTGATATATTTTACATCATTTCCCATCAATTCCCATTATTAAAGTGGCTGGAGTTGAGTCAGTGTGTTGGCAGCAGCCACTCAATGTTAGTGGTGGCTGTTTAACAGTCTGATGGCCTTGAGATAGAAGCTGTTTTTCAGTCTCTCGGTCCCAGCTTTGATGCACCTGTACTGACCTCGCCTTCTGGATGATAGCGGGGTGAACAGGCAGTGGCTCGGGTGGTTGTTGTCCTTGATGATCTTTATGGCCTTCCTGTGACATAGGGTGGTGTAGGTGTCCTGGAGGGCAGGTAGTTTGCCCCCGGTGATGCGTTGTGCAGACCTCACTACCCTCTGGAGAGCCTTACGGTTGAGGGCGGAGCAGTTGCCGTACCAGGCGGTGATACAGCCCGCCAGGATGCTCTCGATTGTGCATCTGTAGAAGTTTGTGAGTGCTTTTGGTGACAAGCCGAATTTCTTCAGCCTCCTGAGTTTGAAGAGGCGCTGCTGCGCCTTCTACACGATGCTGTCTGTGTGGGTGGACCAATTCAGTTTGTCTGTGATGTGTAGGCCGAGGAACTTAAAACTTACTACCCTCTCCACTACTGTTCCATCGATGTGGATAGGGGGGTGTTCCCTCTGCTGTTTCCTGAAGTCCACAATCATCTCCTTAGTTTTGTTGACGTTGAGTGTGAGGTTATTTTCCTGACACCACACTCCGAGGGCCCTCACCTCCTCCCTGTAGGCCGTCTCGTCGTTGTTGGTAATCAAGCCTACCATTGTTCTGTCGTCCGCAAACTTGATGATTGAGTTGGAGGCGTGCGTGGCCACGCAGTCGTGGGTGAACAGGGAGTACAGGAGAGGGCTCAGAACGCACCCTTGTGGGGCCCCAGTGTTGAGGATCAGCGGGGTGGAAATGTTGTTGCCTACCCTCACCACCTGGGGGTGGCCCGTCAGGAAGTCCAGTACCCAGTTGCACAGGGCGGGGTCGAGACCCAGGGTCTCAAGTTGATGACGAGCTTGGAGGGCACTATGGTGTTAAATGCCGAGCTGTAGTCGATGAACAGCATTCTCACATAGGTATTCCTCTTGTCCAGATGGGTTAGGGCAGTGTGCAGTGTGGTTGAGATTGCATCGTCTGTGGACCTATTTGGGCGGTAAGCAAATTGGAGTGGGTCTAGGGTGTCAGGTAGGGTGGAGGTGATATGGTCCTTGACTAGTCTCTCAAAGCACTTCATGATGACGGAAGTGAGTGCTACGGGCGGTAGTCGTTTAGCTCAGTTACCTTAGCTTTCTTGGGAACAGGAACAATGGTGGCCCTCTTGAAGCATGTGGGAACAACAGACTGGGATAGGGATTGATTGAATATGTCCGTAAACACACCAGCCAGCTGGTCTGCGCATGCTCTGAGGGCGCGGCTGGGGATGCCGTCTGGGCCTGCAGCCTTGCGAGGGTTGACACGTTTAAATGATTTCCTCACGTTGGCTGCAGTGAAGGAGAGTCTGCATGTGTTAGTTGCGGGCCGTGTCAGTGGCACTGTATTGTCCTCAAAGCGGGCAAAAAAGTTATTTTTTCTGCCTGGGAGCAAGACATCCTGGTCCGTGACGGGGCTGGTTTTCTTTTTGTAATCCGTGATTGACTGTAGACCCTGCCACATACCTCTTGTGTCTGAGCCGTTGAATTGAGATTCTACTTTGTCTCTATACTGACGCTTAGCTTGTTTGATTGCCTTGCGGAGGGAATAGTTACACTGTTTGTATTCGGTCATGTTTCCAGTCACCTTGCCCTGATTAAAAGCAGTGGTTCGGGATTTCAGTTTCACGCGAATGCTGCCATCAATCCACGGTTTCTGGTTTGGGAATGTTTTAATCGTTGCTATGGGAACGACATCTTCAACGCACGTTCTAATGAACTCGCTCAACGAATCAGCGTATTTGTCAATTTTGTTGTCTGACGCAATACGAAACATATCCCAGTCCACGTGATGGAAGCAGTCTTGGAGTGTGGAATCAGATTGGTCGGACCAGCGTTGAACAGACTGCTTATTCCAACTTTTTACAAAATAAAAAAACACCCAGGCTCCACCACACACACTTGTTGACAGTAATATGGTACACCCTTAGAAGAGGATTTTCTCCTTTCCTCCTCGGGTAAATAGTCAAAGTTCCAAACTCACTTTACATGTCCACCTGCAGACTGGCGTGGTCCTGGTCTGGCAAGTTAATTTTCTTCACCTTGTGTTGAGAGTTTCAGAGTTTCTAACCATTTAACCATGGTCTCACATCTTTCTGGTCTAAAGGAAGGTGTTGGTTCAACATTTCAACCATTTCCCACATGTAGCTAACGCCTCACGTATTTCTGGTCTAAAGGTTAATTTCTCTTCCAATCCTTTGCACTCTGGTCGAAAAGGGAGGTTCCATCACGCTGACAAGCTTTTCTGACCTCACTTGGGGCGTGGCTAGTTACTGTGCAAAGGATATGATAAGAAGTTATCTTATTAGAAAACTAAAACCACATTCCTATCTTAACAAAAATACTGTCATAGTTTTTCATATTGTCTACACCACGTATTGGATGGAGACTTTATACCTGTAGTGTAAATACTTTTCAAGTTACAGTATTTATTTTATAACCTTACTAAGGACATCACAAAATGAAAAACAATATGAAATGATTATTCTTTGACTTTATTCTTCCACGGACCATTTCCCACATTCGGGATGTTAGAAATATCATTCCAAAGTTCACTCTTTGGACGTTAGAGTTTTTGCGAGGCAAAAGTTTCTCTAAACAAAGTTATTCCTTTTGGTTGATACTGAAGGGTAGAGAGAGAGAGTTTCCCCCTCTAGAGATTTACAGCAGGGCCTCCCTCTGTGGGAGAGAGGGAGGCCTGGTTACTGTCCCCATCCCCCATCAGTCTGATCTGGTCCATTCTGATCCTCAAAGGACAGTCATGACAGATGTAAGACTTATTTCCCAGTGTGCCTTTCGAGGGAATTGTCGAGTTACCAGTACCAACATGACTGTGTTTCATGGGTGTTACGAATCCCTTTTTGGCCCGACAGTCTAGGGGGGATGGTAGTGAGACGCGTAACATAACTCATGTAAATTATAATTGTGACAAAGTACGTGTGAACGAAATAACCAGGACAACTGAAATAATACCGTCAAACTCAGGGTTTATTGTAAAACACACAGTAATGGGGGGGAGCAGGAAAAGGGGCTGAGCTGGACCCAAGGAAAGAAACAAATATGCAAAAACACCCCTAAGCTAGACTAGCCTATTTCAACAACAGCTAACTAACCAAAATACAGTGGGTGGTCCGCCCAGTTCTAACTAGTGTGTGTTAACAAAGTTTACCTACGGGTAGTGTATGCCCATGGGCGACTTGTCTTGGTTTCCCCTTTTCCCACCAGCAAACACCATAAGCAAAAACAATACTCACAGGAGATGACAAAGTGATTTGGAGGTGCTCAAACAAAAGAAGAGGTTAATTAATACACAAAGAGAGAGATCTACATACATGGCATTTACAAAGAGATTGTGCTACTGAAATCTATCAAGAGCAGAGATCTACCAACATGGCATTACAAAGATTGAGCTCTCCTGAAATCTACAAAGAACAGCTATCTACCAACATGGCATTACAAAGATTGAGCTCTCCTGAAATCTACAAAGAACAGCTACCTACCAACATGGCATTACAAAGATTGAGCTCTCCTGAAATCTACAAAGAACAGCTATCTACCAACATGGCATTACAAAGATTGAGCTCTCCTGAAATCTACAAAGAACAGCTATCTACCAACATGGCATTACAAAGATTGAGCTCTAGAGCAAACAAATGATAGGGTTTTTAAACCAAGGGAAAGGAACTGTGATAGGGTAGGAAACAGGAGGAGGTGTGTCTTCTGATTGATGGGTTGATTGTTGACTGATTGGGGAGTAATGATTTTCACCTGTGAGGGGAGAAGGAGAGAAAAGAAACACAGGATACACACAGACACAGGATACCTGTATCCGTAACAATGGGCTTCGTTTACACTTGCAGCCCAATTCTGATCATTGACCCAATTGTTGGTCAGAAGACCAATCTACTGGCAAAGATCAAAATTGGGCTGCTTGTGTAAACATACAGTGGGGTGAACAAGTATTTGATACACTGCCGATTTTGCAGGTTTTCCCACTTACAAAGCATGTAGAGGTCTTTAATTTTTATCATAGGTACACTTCAACTGTGAGAGACGGAATCTAAAAAAAAAATCTAAAGAAATCCAGAAAATCACATTGTATGATTTTTAAGTAAATAATTTGCATTTTATTGCATGAAATAAGTATTTGATCACCTACCAACAAGTTAGAATTCCGTCTCTCACAGACCTGTTAGTTTTTCTTTAAGAAGCCCTCCTGTTCTCCACTCATTACCTGTATTAACTGCACCTGTTTGAACTCGTTACCTGTATAAAAGACACCTGTCCACAGACTCAATCAAACAGACTCCAATCTCTCCACAATGGTCAAGACCAGGGAGCTGTGTAAGGACATCAGGGTTACAAGTGTACACCTGCACAAGGCTGGGATGGGCTACAGGACAATAGGCAAGCAGCTTGGTGAGAAGGCAACCATTATTAGAAAATGGAAGAAGTTCAAGATGACGGTCAATCACCCTTGGTCTGGGGCTCCATGCAAGATCTCACTTCGTGGGGCATCAAGGATCACGAGGAAGGTGAGGGATCAGCCCAGAACTACACGGCAGGACCTGGTCAATGACCTGAAGAGAGCTGGGACCACAGTCTCAAAGAAAACCATTAGTAACACACTACGCCGTCATGGATTAAAATCCTTCAGCGCACCCAAGGTCCCCCTGCTCAAGCCAGCGCATGTCCAGGCCAGTCTGGAGTTTGCCAATGACCATCTGGATAATCCAGACGAGGAACAGGAGAAGGTCATGTGGTCTGATGAGACAAAAATAGAGCTTTTTGGTTTAAACTCCACTCGCCATGTTTGGAGGAAGAAGAAGGACGGGTACAACCCCAAGAACACCATCCCAACCGTGAATCATGGAGGTGGAAACATCATTCTTTGTGGATGCTTTTCTGCAAAGGGGTCAGGACGACTGCACCGTATTGAGGGGAGGGTGGATGGGGCCATGTATCGCAAGATCTTGGCCAACAACCTCCTTCCCTCAGTAAGAGCATTGAAGATGGGTCGTGGCTGGGTCTTCCAGCATGACAACGACCCGAAACACACAGCCAGTGCAACTAAGGAGTGGCTCCGTAAGAAGCATCTCAAGGTCCTGGAGTGGCCTAGCCAGTCTCCAGACCTGAACCCAAAATAAAATCTTTGGAGGGAGCTGAAAGTCCGTATTACCCAGTGACCTGGTAGAAACCTGAAGGATCTGGAGAAGGTCTGTATGGAGGAGTGGGCCAAAATCTCTAATGCAGTGTGTGCAAACCTGGTCAAGAACTACAGGAAACATATGATCTCTGTAATTGCAAATAAAGGTTTCTGTACCAAATATTAAGTTCTGCTTTTCTGATGTATCAAATACTTATGTCATGCAATAAAATGCAAATGAATTACTTAAAAATCATACAACTCATCTATGAACGTTTGAACATCTTAAAGAACTATCTGAACTATTATAATCTCCACTCGGCACCACCCCTCAGAGCCTGGTTTCGCTAGGTTTCTTCCCAGTTTCCTGCCTTTCTAGGGAGTTATTCCTAGTCATTGTGCTTCTACAGTGGTTCCTCCTTTAAAAGTTGCGTCATACTGCAGCACACCTTGTGGGCTGCTGCAGCATTCTGTGGCACGTTATCTAATTGTTAGCCATATTTTCTGTTGATGCAAGTTAGTGCTAGTTTTGACCACCAGAGGGCATATTTGAGAAGCATTTGATAGTCTTCCATATTAGCATAGTATATGGCTTGATTTCAAGAAATTTGGCTTAATTAATTCGATTAATATTATGGTGTTTCTATTCCGAGAAAAACGAAAAACGAAACCCTCAGGGTTTCCGTTGGGGTGGAATGGAAAATATGGCGCTGTACAACGTGACGGTTGGGAGTAAATCAAATCACATTTTATTTGTCACATACACATGGTTAGCAGATGTCAATGCTAGTGTAGCGAAATACTTGTGCTTCTAGTTCCGACAATGCAGTAATAACCAACGAGTAATCTAACCTAACAATTTCACAACAGCTACCTTATACACACAAGTGCAAAGGGATGTCCGTAAACACACCAGCCAGCTGGTCTGCGCATGCTCTGAGGACGCTCCTGGGGATGCCGTTTGGGCCTGCAGCCTTGCGAGGGTTAACACGTTTAAATGTTTTACTCACGTCGGCTGCAGTGAAGGAGAGTCCGCAGGAGCGTCCTCAGAGCATGCGCAGACCAGCTGGCTGGTGTCAGTGGCACTGTTTAGTCCTCAAAGCGAGCAAATAAGTTGTTTAGTCTGTCTGGGAGCAAGACATCCTGGTCCACGACGGGACTGGTATTAGTTTTGTAATCCATGATTGATTGTAGAAGACCGGTTCATCTGCCCCTTTTACAGAGTCATTGTACTGGTTTGCCGGCTGGGATTGGGTGGTGGGCAAAACACAGGATCTGCTTCGGAAAAGTCGTATTCCTGGTCGTAATGATGGTGAGTTGACGTTGCTCTTATATCCAGTAGTTCCTTCCGACTGTATGTAATAAAACCTAAGATTACCTGGGGTACCAATGTAATAAATAACACGTAAAAAAAACAGAATACTGCATAGTTTCCTAGGAACGAGAAGCGAGGCAGTCATCTCTGTCGGCGCCGGAAGTAGGTTACAGTATAAAAGCATTGAAGGATTTTAAATTGTTTGCCTTCATTAGACTAATTTGTTCCAATATTTCTGTCAGTCAGTGATATTTATTCCCATAGTAATTCATTATGGATCCATAACTAAATAAACATCAACATTTTTAAAATGGTATTTGTATCATTATTTTGTTAACAAAAGCATAAAGATGCTGATGAAGAAATACAGTACTGTACAGTATATGCTTTTACATTTGGATAATAAAGCATTTATAGCATTTTGAAGATATAAGACACCTGTAGGTGTTTATTAGGCTCCTGTTCAGTCTGACAAGTAAACATAGCCTACAGTACATACTGTAGTAAACATGGGAAAGTGCCTAATTCCTTACATAAGGGAGAGCAGGCCATGTCCAAACTTTCTTGGTGACCTCAAGTACTCATTAACTCTGTCTTTAATGCTTTTTTGGGTTGCATCAGTCATGGACAGACACTTCTGAGACACAGTATTAATGATGAACACCTGGTGGTTCACTGGTAGGCCACATTTGCCTCGGGATCCATCCCAGTTTGTATTCTGTGCCCACTCGTGGTATCTCTCTTCAGTTACACATCCTTGAAATAGCAGAACAGCATAACAATCCGGGTGACCCTTGCTGTGCCTGGTGAGAAGTTGGTCAAGTTCTGTTGTCAGAAGAGGAATGGAAATGTCAAGGTAAACTGACGACCTGACAAACCCGCCACGTATGTTGACTCTGACTGTCGGAGGTGGAGTTCCAGAGCTCACAGGTGTGCCTGGCATGGATTGTGACTCCATCTTGTTTCTCGCCCTTTTCAACACATCATTCTCCACCTGACTCTCCACCAATGCTGCCTGACTCTCCGCTAATGAGGAGTGACTCTCTGCTAATACCACCTGGCTCTGGACCAGTGTACCAGCTGTCGCCTGTATCTCTGCCCTCAGAGAATGTTTCTCTTTCTGCTGGTCTGCCTTCAATGACTCGATCTCGGTCTTTGAAGTTTGAATCTCATCCATGAGCACCTTCATCAGATGAGCAGAATGGTACCGCCCTGAGCCCCCATCGATTACAGTGGCCTATGATAGAAACGGTTAATTAAGATTTAAAAGCGACTCCAACACACAAATGCTGCATACACATTTTAAGAATCTAGCTTAACTAACAACATTCTTGGCAACCATGCATTTTTTTCGGTGTGGCCCGTTGTCCAGCCCTTTGTCCACTGATCTCCACGGATGGTTGCCGGCATGGTTGTAAGCTCTGCAAAAACACATTCACGTTTTTAGTACACAATTATCGATTTTATTACACAGTATGCCTACACATTGATAGGCTATATACCTCCTTTTCAAGTCCTCTGGTGGTTACAGTTGTAACCCTGGAACGGGTAGCACCAGAGAAAGAAGCTGGCTTGATGAAAACTGTGTACATTTTGTCTGTTCTCTTTGGTCGCAATATCATTTGTTTTTAGATAAATGACTAGTTTTTGAATGGTAACTGTATTAAGGGTGGAGTTTTGGCCGGAATGAGGAAAGGAGTGACATTCAGGTTACAATAGGCTATAAGTATACAGCAGATTGCAGATTGTCCTCACTTTGATTATGCTGTACAACATACTGTAGCACCATGACCAGGATCTCTATTAATTTAAGTGAGCAGATTAGGGCATTTAGGAGGAATGGAAAATCTACTGGAGACATTAAAAAAATTCTAGTAGATTTGGGGATTTTGGTCACGGACAGTGCTATTCTCAAACACTATCATCAGATGCCTGTTTTACAGTGAACTCGAAAGCCCAGGAAAATGAAAAGGTACAGTAGGCGACAATACTGTAAAGTAGGCCTAATAATGTAAGAAATATTGCTTAAATAAATTGACTGCTGGTCTTTACTGTATGCTGCACATTTTTCCATTGTATTTCATTTCCAGAAAGACTATTCAAGCCATCGACTCACTGATAAATGAAGATGATGAGCGATCGGCAAATGCAATCTGTAATCTGTTGGCATCACTCACAACATCAACATCACTTTAATCACAGTCAGAAGACAGTTGAAGAAACTTGCGTGGACTTACGGAAATGCTTGGAAAGAAATGTTATATATATATATTCTGCCTTGTTCAGTGGCAGAACGACAGATTTTGTCCTTGTCAGCTCAGGGATTCGATCCAGCAATCGGTTACGGGCCCAATGCTCTAACAACTAGGCTACCTGCCGCCCCTATTTAGAGAAATGCCCTTATTGTAAGCCTTTCAAGATTAATTAAAATGTAATTGTGACAGAAATGTAGACTCAGTTTAGTGCACTTAAAATAAGCCCAGGATAGCTTTGTTTGCCACCCAAATGGCACCCTATCCCTATATAGTGCAATATTTTTGACCAGAGCCCTGTAGGCACTTATCAAATGAAGAGCACCATATAGGGACTAGGGGTGCCATTTGGGACACAAACAGTATTAAAATGTACTGTAGCACATACTCCAGAAATCTGAACAATGAAGCCTTGTTCACACTGCAGGCCTTAATGCTCATCTCAGTTTTGTTTTCCAAATTCATTTTTGAATACTGTCTATCCAAACAGAAATTTACTTGTGAACAAACCAGATTTGTGGGTGTTCATGTCAACAGTAATTTGCTGACATGGCTACGCTAGTCGTCATAGTAACAGCAGGTGTGTGCACAGTGGTGTAGGCTGATTCATGTACCTACTACCTCAATTGGGTAGACCAACCAGTGCTTCCGCACATTGGCTAACCGGGCTATCTGCATTGTGTCCCACCCGCCAACCCATATTTTACGCTACTGCTACTCTCTGTTTATAATATATGCATAGTCACTTTAACCATATCTACATGTACATACTACCTCAATCAGCCTGACTAACCGGTGTCTGTATGTAGCCTCGCTACTTTTATAGCCTCGCTACTGTATATAGCTTGTCTTTTTACTGTTTATTTTTTACCTACCTATTGTTCACCTAACACCTTTTTTGCACTATTGGTTGGAGCCTGTAAGTAAGCATTTCACTGTATTCGGCGCAAGTGACAAATAAACTTTGATTTGATTTGATTGGTGGTGTTGCTTGTACTTCCTATCACTCAGAAGTTATGTAGCAAGATAAGGTGACCATGCCTGCCATGGACATTTCCTAGTTGCTTTGAATGTTCAAAATCATAGTTTAAGAACACCTTTTAAGCCTCAAAACGTTACTTTTTTGGCTAGCCACAGCAGTCAACTAGCTAGCTAGGTACCTGTTTAGCTTTCTAGCACATTCACTAACTTGTTTGTAAACAATTAACAATCTAGTTAGCTACCACATGTTCTTGGCAAACTGTCAACAGAGTAGCTGGCAGGCGACAACATATGCCAAAAATCTGTCCAAAAACCACTCGAGGGGAAATAAATCAGATTTGACCATTCAGACACAAGTCACATGGCCAGGAATCAGATTTCTATGAAGGTGGTTTGAAATGTGGCTTGAAATGTGTTTGGCTTTATCTGGTTTCCTGACCCTTTCCAAATGCTACAGTGACTCAAGGAAAGTCCCAAGGTGTTCTCTCAAGTATCAAACTATCTTTTTTGTCTTGCCTGTGTGCTGGGGAGTCCTCCTGTTTGGTTTGCTGGCCTACAATTCACAGCTTCAAGAGGACGGCTGAGGTTGGCTGGCTGGCAGGGTGCAGTGGTGTGGCATGGTAATTGCATTGAGAAAGAAGTGTTAGAGGTGGATCCTCTGCTATGCAGCTCAGTCATAGCTATCCTGCCAATTTATTCCTAACAGATTCCTAGCTTCTGGGACTGACTGACTGACTGATGGCTGCTGCTGTCTTCCAGATGACACAGCCTCACTATCCGTTGACAGAGAGGATGAGTGCCTTAAAACATTCAAATCATCTTGTAAAACATTTCAGAAGACTTGTTCGTCTCGCTCTTCCCAGGTCGTTATTCTGTTCTCCCTTCAGTCTCCGGGCTCCATTTGGCATGTCGTGGGAAGAAAAAGAATAGCCCATGGTCATTATAAGCCAGGATGAAGCACACACAAGTTATTTCTAAAGAAGTGGCACACACAAGGGTCACAAATGTCATGCTGTTTTCTTGGAGAGCATCTATAAGAAAATAATGTTGTAGAGAAAGCATGCTAATCACTGTGCTGCTGGCTAAAAAAAAAAAATCAATACTTATGTCTCCACAACCTGCATTTATTTCCTTCAACACACATATGATGGGAGAATAGAGGGTTAATGGCCATGATTTGTACAATAGGCCGGGTAACCATCCTGACGGAGATTGCTATTTGTCCATTTTTTTGTGGGTTTGCAGAAATCCAATCTTGCCAAGGTGACATTTTTGAAGTGGGCTGCTTGCTACACTGGGAACAACTATACCTGAAGAGTTTCTTTCCAAAACGCCATATTTACATTTTCAGAAATGTTGGTAAATTAGCTTTTATTCTTTAAAAATCTCTTAAGGAGCCCAGGCTCTGTCGCAACCGGCCCGACCGGGAGGTCCATGGGGCGATGCACAATTGGCCCAGCGTCGTCCGTGTTAGGGAGGGTTTGGTCGTCAGGGATATCCTTGTCTCATCGCGCACTAGCGACTCCTGTGGTGGCCCGGGCGCAGTGCACACTGACCAGGTCGCCAGGTGCATGGTGTTTCCTCCGACACATTGGTGTGGCTGGCTTCCGGGTTGGATGTGCATTGTGTCAAGAAGCAGTGCGGCTTGGTTGGGTTGTGTTTTGGAGGACGCATGGCTCTCGACCTTCGCCTCTCCCGAGTCCGTACAGGAGCTGCAGTGATGAGACAGGACTGTAACTACTACCAATTGGCTACCACGAAATTGGGGAGAAAAAGGGGGTAAAAAAAGAATAAAAAAACACCTCTTAAAACTTCTTAAGGTAGCATTTTCACTTTTGGATAAATAGCGTGCCCAATTTCAACTTCCTGCTACTCATGCCAGGAATATAAGATATGCATATTATTCTTCTAATTGGATATAAAACACTCTGAAGTTTCTAAAACTGTTTGAATCATGTCTGTGAGTATAACATAACTTGTGTAGCAGGCAAAACCCTGAGGACTAACAGTTCAGAATGTTTTTGTTTTGTTGGTCTCTTTCTGTTCAGTGGGATCTCATTGGCAAATAATTTTTCTGTTTTCAGTTCCTATCGCTTCCACTGGATGTCACCAGTCTTTGGAATTTGGTTGAGGTTATTAATTTGTGCAATGAAGAAGAAGGCCATCTAGGAACTGGGTAACACTGTTGAGAGTTGCGCAACACGTGAAAAGTAGCATGGTTTGTTTTCTTCCTGTATTGATCACAGATAGACCCGTCTACAATTTGATTGATTATTAACGTTTAAAAATACCTAAAGTTGTATTACAAAAGTAGTTTGAAATATTTTGTAGTGACGTTGCGCAATTTGGAAGCTATTTTTTTCTGGATCAAACGCGCCAAATAAATGGACATTTTGGAAATATATGGACGGAATTAATCGAACAAAAGCACCAATTGTGATGTTAATGGGACATATTGGAGTGCCAACACAAGAAGCTCATCAAAGGTAATGCATGTTTTACATTTTATTTCTGAGTTTTGTGCAGCGCCTGCAGGGTTGAAATATAATACCCTCTTTGTTTACTGTTGTGCTATCATCAGATAATAGCTTCTTATGCTTTCGCCGAAAAGCCTTTTTAAAATCTGACATGTTGCCTGGATTCACAACGAGTGTAGCTTTAATTTAGTATCTTACATGTGTGATTTAATGAAAGTTTGATTTCTATATAATTTTATTTGTATTTGCCGCGCTGCATTTTCCCTGGCTTTTGGCCAAGTGGGACGCAAGCGTCCCCTATACCATAAGAAGTTAAAGAAAAACAAACAGGTCTGTGAGAGCCGGAATTCTTACTGGTTGGTAGGTGATCAAATACTTATGTCATGCAATAAAATGCAAATGAATTACTTCAAAATCATACAATGTGATTTTCATACAATCATACAATATGATTTTAGATTCCGTCTCTCACAGTTGAAGTGTACCTATGATACAAATTACAGACCTCTACATGCGTTATAAGTAGGAAAACCTGCAAAATCGGCAGTGTATCAAATACTTGTTCTCCCCACTGTATGTAAACTTCTGACTTCAACTGTAAGTGACATACCACAGTCAAATATACAGAAGATGAACATTCCATTCCAGCTAAACAATGTACTGTATATTTATAGACATCTAAAATCTAGGAATAAAAAATCTGAGAAGAGTAGTATTTGACACACACAAGCAATTATTTCTGATGAACAAACACAAATTGGTCGATATAGAGTTTTGGAAATATACTCCAGGTGTTAGAATGGCCAAGTCAAAGTCCAGACCTGAATCCAATCGAGAATCTGTGGAAAGAACTGAAAACTGCTGTTCACAAATGCTCTCCATCCAACCTCACTGAGCTCGAGCTGTTTTGCAAGGAGGAATGGGAAAAAAATTCAGTCTCTCGATGTGCAAAACTGATGGAGACATACCCCAAGCGACTTACAGCTGTAATCGCAGCAAAAGGTGGCGCTACAAAGTATTAACTTAAGGGGGCTGAATAATTTTGCATGCCCAATTTTTCAGTTTTTGATTTGTTAAAAAAGTTTGAAATATCCAATAAATGTCGTTCCACTTCATGATTGTGTCCCACTTGTTGTTGATTCTTCACAAAAAAATACAGTTTTATATCTTTATGTTTGAAGCCTGAAATGTGGCAAAAGGTCGCAACGTTCAAGGGGGCCGAATACTTTCGCAAGGCACTGTATATCCTTATTTACTGTATACCTGCTCATAAAATGAACACACGTGGTGGGAGATTAAAGGGGTAATGACCATCATTTGTACAATAGGCCGGGTAACCATCCCAACGTAATTGACTACAAGTCTGTTTTTACCTGCTTCCCAGAGATCTCATTTGGCATGGTGACACACTGTTTGAACATGTTTGACACCATTGTTTTTCTTATTAGAGCTGCTGACCTCATTTCCTGCCGAGGCTCGAGGAAAACAACTTGTGCTGCCCGCATCCCAACATAAGCACACACACACTCACACACACTCTTAATTTAGCACCAGCCATCAGCAACCGACACACACTAAAATGGCACTTGAAAATGGCACAAATATAGCGCTGACATTAGCCAGCCAAAAACAGAACAATCAACACGCACAGACAGCACGTAATAGGATAACTCAAACAACTGTGCAGCTCTCAGTTCTGTGGTTGCTGCTTTCATACCATAAAAACGAACTGAGATTGAATTTGTATGTATTTTATACCGTACGCAATTACTCTGAGTTTCAGCAAGTGATTGGCTTTAGTGTTATTCTCCCAGATATCAGAATTTTCCCCCCTCTCAGTTTAAAAGTGAAAGAGAACAAACCTCAGGGGAATTTGTCACCGCTGGAGAAGAGAATAAAGGATATGAAGGCGAGGGTGGTGTTGGTAGTGGTTGTGGTGGTGGTGGAGGGGGCAGAAAACAGCCCAGCCAGACAGTTTTCTTGGAGGAATTGTAATTTAGAATTTAGAGGCAATAGTAGCAGATGGACGGCCAGCAATCAGACAGCTGCTGTCATCAATTCTTCCGGAGACTTAGTCATGAATCAGAGACAGTCAGTATCAGAGAGAGACGGGGAGACAGGGAGCGAGAGAGAGATATGCTGGCTCCAGTACAGGACAGCCTGGCCCATGGCTATATCTGGACCTGGAGTAAAAATATTCAAACAACCTTCTAGACGGACCGGCAGACTGAGCACACTAAAGCACACTAAAATGCTTCTCCTGTCTTCCCCACAACAGTCACAGCTTGGTTAGTGCTATCCGGATTCCTTGGGGTGTCCCTACCCTAAACCCTTACCTTAAACCCTTTCACTTAACCCTGACCTAACCCTAACCTTAACCGTTTAAAATTTAAACTTCAATTGGGTGATGTCAGATTTGTGAAGTCCCAAGGATCCCATTTAGAGCTTGTTAGCGTGGCCTTTTCTGCAATTCTTTATCTTAAGCCCTGCATGTAGACACTGTCGTGGATTGGATTGATTTAGTATAGACGCATGAAACACACAACGGGACTGTTTGGGAAGGAGAGCATCCAGGAGAAATAAGTAAGCGCAGCATCAGGTGTTCCTCATGGGGCTCCATAACAATCCTCAGTTCTTTGATACTTTCAGTGCTTTAAAATATTTTGCAGCCTTTTATGAAACGTTTAAGGTGTCGATGAAACTTTGTAGGGTTTTGAAATATTTTGCAGCTGTTCTTTTTGTTTTGTTTTTTTAAGCCTGGGCTCGAACCAGCTAGCAGCTGCGATGCAGTGCCTTAGACTACTGCACCACTCGGGAGGCATTTTGCAGCTGTTGATGAAACTTTGCAGCATTGTTTGAAATGTAATTGAGTAATTGCCTTAAAAATATTCTGTAGGCTTAGTTGAAACATTGCAGGTCTTGGCTTAAAGTCTTGCTTTATGTGCTCACGCTGTACTTTAATTTTTAAAGCTGATTTACCCCTGAGGACCACCAGAAAACCCTTTGGGAACATTACACAGATTTTTGCCTCAATAAAGCTATTGGAAAAGCTCCTGGTAAAAGCAAGTTACTATTTAACAAATCTTAGCTTTGTAGTCAACTTGATCACACAAAAGAATGCTTGCAATGCTGGAAAATCACTGCCACAGAAAACAAAATACGCATTTGCAGGTCCTTTCAGAAAGTATTTACACCCCTCGACTTTTTCCACATTGTGTTGTGTTACGGCCTGAATTTTAAATTGATTCAATTGAGATTTTGTGTCACTGGCCTACACACAATACCCCATAATGGAAAAGAGGAATTATGTTTTAAAAATTACAGTGGGTTGCGAAATTATTCACCCCCCTTGGCAATTTTCCTGTTTTCTTGCCTTACAACCTGGAATTAAAATGGATTTTTGGGGGGTTTGCATCATTTTATTTACACAACATGCCTACCACTTTGAAGATGCAAAATAGTTTTTATTGTGAAACAAAAGAAATAGAACCCCCCCCCCCCACGAAGTCAATACTTTGTAGAGACAGCTTTTGCAGCAATTACAGCTGCAAGTCTCTTGGGGTATGTCTCTATAAGCTTGGCACATCTAGCCACTGTGATTTTTGCCCATTCTTCAAGGCAAAACTGCTCCAGCTCCTTCAGGTTGGATGTGTTCCGCTGGTGTACAGCAATCTTGGGGATAAAAATCATACCACAGATTCTAAATTTGATTGAGGTCTGTGCTTTGACCAGACCATTCCATGACATTTAAATGTTTCCCCTTAAACCACTCTAGTGTTGCTTTAGCAGCATGCTTAGGGTAATTGTCCTGCTGGAAGGTGAACCTCCGTTCCAGTCTCAAATCTCTGGTAAGACTGAAACAGGTTTCCCTCAAGAATTTCCCAGGATTTAGCACCATCCATCATTCCTTCAATTCTGACCAGTTTCCCAGTCCCTGCCGATGAAAAACTTCCCCGCAGAATGATGCTGCCACCACCATGCTTCACTGTAGGGATGGTGTTCTCGGGGTGATGAGCGGCGTTGGGTTTTCGCCAGACATAGCATTTTCCTTGATGGCCAAAAAGCTCAATTTTAGTCTCATCTGACCAGAGCACCTTCTTCCATATGTTTGATGCCTTTTTGTGAACACCAAACATGTTTGCTTACTTTTTTCTTTAAGCAATGACTTCTTTCTGGCCACTCTTCCATAAAGCCCAGCTCTGTGTTTGGCTGAAAATGGTCCTACGGACAGATACTCCAATCTCCGCTGTGGAGCGCAGCGCCTTCAGGGTTATCTTTGGTCTCTTTGTTGCCTCTGATTATTGACCTTCTTGCCTGGTCCGTGAGTTTTGGTGGATGGCCCTCTCTTGGCAAGTTTGTTGTGGTGCCATATTCTTTCCATTTTTTAATAATGGATTTAATGGTGCTCCTTGGGATGTTAAAAGTTTCTGATATTTTTTTATAACCCAACCCCGATCTGTACTTCTCCACAACTTTGTCCCTGAACTGTTTGGAGAGCTCCTTGGTCTTCATGGTGCCGCTTGCTTGGTGGTTCCCTTTGCTTAGGGGTGTTGCAGACTCTGGAGATTTTCAGAACAGGTGTATATATACTGAGATCATGTGACAGATCAAGTTATTTTTTGTTATTTCTCTTCACCAAATTAGACTATTTTGTGTATGTCCATTACATTAAATCTAAATAAAAATCTATTTAAATTACAGGTTGTAATAAAACAAAATAGGAAAAATGCCAAGGGGATGAATACTTTTGCAAGGTGCTGTAAAAGCTGAAATGTCTTGAGTAAATACGTATTCTACCCCATTTGTTATGACAAGTCACGTAATAATATGTAATGACTCAAGTGAGTCGAGTGAGTGTGTAATAATGGTGTTTAACATGATTTTTTAATGACTACCTCATCTCTATAGCTCACACATACAATTATCTGTAAGGTCCCTCAGTTGAGCAATGAATTTCAAACACAGATTTAACCACAAAGATCAGGAAGGTTTTCCAATGCGTCACAAACAAGTACACCTATTGGTAGAAAAAAAAGTAGACGTTGAATATCCCTTGAGCATGGTGAAGTGTTTAACTACACTTTGGATGGTGCGTCAATACTCTCAGTAACTACAAAGACACAGGCGTCCTTACTACCTCAGTTAACGGAGAGGAAGGGATTTTGACCATGAGGCCAATGGTGACTTTAAAACAGATACAGAGTTTAATGGCTTAATGTTTAATGTTTAGTTTAATGGAGTTTAATGTGATAGGAGATAACTGAGGATGGATCAACAAAATTGTAGTTACTCCACAACTAACCTAGATGAAAGAAGGAAGCTTGTAAAAATACAAATAATAATCATGTTATGGGTACGCTTGTCATCGGCAAGGACAATACAGTTTTTTAAATATAAAAAGGAACGGAATAGAGCTGGGAACAGGCTAAATCCTTGAGGAAATCCTGATTCAGTCTGCTTTCCAACAGACACTGGGAGACAAATGCACCTTTCAGCAGGACAATAACGTAAAACACAAAGCCATATACACTGGAGTTGCTGTCCAAGACGACATTGAATCTTCCTAAATGGACTAGTTACACTTTTTACTTAAATTGCCTTGAAAATCTATTGCAAGACTGGAAAATGTCTGTCTAACAATGATCAACAACGAACTAGACAGAGCTTGATCAATTGTAAAAAGAATAATGTGCAAATATTGTACAATCCAGGTGTGCCAAGCTCCTTCGAGACTTACCCAGAAAGACTCAAAGCTATAATCGTTGCCAAAGAGGATTCTAACATGTATTGACTCAACAATGGGAATATTTATGTAAATTTTATATTTCTCTATTTCATTTTCAATAAATTTGCACACATTTCTAAAAACATGTTTTCACTTTGTCATTATGGGGTATTGTGTGTAGATGGGTGAGACAAAAATATATTTAATCCATTTTGAATTCAGGCTGTAACACAACACAATTTGGAACAAGTCAAAGGGTATGAATACTTTCTGAAGGCACTGTAAACCTCCGACGTATACCACTATAACATGCTATAACAATCCTAGCCTGCTCTCACTATTTACATGAACAGCAGACATCTCTCATCTGTGCTGCACTTATACAGCTTCTTAATGATTGAGAAACTAAACTACAAAAACCGACCATAGAGTGTGTATTTGTGAATGCTGGTCTCCTGTGCTCCTATTCGCCAGTCTTTTGACGGTGTCCTCTATTACCTGTGTCCCAACGCTGCTGGTGACAGTTGCTGTGGACCTGTATGGCTCAGTTGATACAGCATGGCGCTTGCAACACCAGAATTGTGGGTTTGAATCCCGGGGCCACCAATATGTAAAATGGATGCACGCTTGACTGTCAGTTGCTTTGGATAAAAGGCATGTCCATGTGTGATGAGTCTCTCACAGTCAAGTTAAAGCAAGGTGTGTGTATTTATGTGTGTGTGAGCAGATAGCTCTGAGAAGTTAAAGCAAGGTGTGTGTATTTATGTGTGTGTGAGCAGATAGCTCTGAGAAGTTAAAGCAAGGTGTGTGTATTTATGTGTGTGTGAGCAGATAGCTCTGAGAAGTCTCCTATGGCTGCCTCCATGTCTCTGGTGGTTTTCCATGGGGTCCCTGGCAGCCATGAGTCCCCAGGGGGGCCAGAGAAGAAGACAGGCAGTGGTGTTACGGTGGAGCTACAGCAGCCTAAGGTGTTAATAGAATCTCCCGTGTATCAGTGAGTTGGCAGACTCCATAATCATTAGCTTGGGGGATAAGATGGAGGGAATGGAGGGAGGGAGGGGATGACTGCATGAGACTCATCTCTCCTTGTTTGCTTCCTTCTCTCTATCCTTCTTTCTTCACGATTCATTATTTTCCATCTGCCAACGCACGGCTGATACCCCCGACACACACAAAAACGCACACACACTCCACCTGAGATGGGCTGAGCAGTGCCGTGCCAAGACAATGGTGTGATGTGTAATGAATGCACAGCCATGGCTCTGAATATCATCAATAAAACATTGTCTACGTCCCAAATGTTACCCTATTCCCCATAAGGTGCACTACTTTTGACCAGAGCCTTATGGATCCTGGTCAGAAGTAGTGCGCTATGTAGGAAATAAGGTGATATTTGGGAGGTAGCCATTGTCACCCAAGACATGTCTTTCTTGTTAGTTCTCTCTTTCCCCATCTCCGCCGCCTGTCTTACTTACTCTCTCCCTTCCTCGCTCACTCGCTCGTTCGCTTCCTCTCTCATTCTTTCTCTCTCACACATGCCTCGCACACATCTCTCTTTCCTTATTTCCCCTTCAGCCTCTTGTTCTCTCTCACTGTCATCCTCCCTCCTTTTGTTTATGAGTCTCGTTTGGTGCTGTCGTGGCTCTACAGGTGTCAAAGTAGTTTCCATGCTAATGAGAAGTGTGGACATCCTTATAACGTATGTGTCTCAAAAGATACTCTATTCCCTAAATCCTCTTAAGGATCCGCCCCTTTTTTTTCATTTTTCGCCTAAAATAACATACCCAAATCTATCTGCCTGTAGCTCAGGCCCTGAAACCAGCATATGCATATTCTTGGTACCATTTGAAAGGAAGCACTTTGAAGTTTGTGGAAATGTGAAAAGAATGTAGTAGAATACAACATAATAGATCTGGTAAAAGATAATACAAAGAAAAAAACGTTATTTTTTATTTTTTTTGAACCATCATCTTTGAAATGCAAGAGAAAGACCATAATGTATTATTCTAGCCCAGGTGCAATTTATATATTGGCCATTGGATGGCAGCAGTGTATGTGCAAAGTTATAGACTGAACCAATGAACCATTGCATTTCTGTTCCAGATTTTGTATCAGGACTGCCCAAATTGGCCTAATTGGTATATTAATAACTTTTCATGTTCAAAATGGTGTACTCTCCTCAAACAGTAGCATGGTATTCTTTCACTGTCATATCTACTGTAAACTGGACGGCGCAGTTAGATTAATGAGTTTAAGCTTTCTGCCAATATCAGATATGTCTACAGTATGTCCTGGGAAATATTCTTGTTACTTACCAGCTCATGCTAATTGCATTAGCCTACGTTAGCTCAACCGTCCGTGGAAGGGACACCGATCCTGAAGAAGACATAGTGTACAACTTTTGCCCATAGGGAGCCGGTCAAAAGTAGTGCACCACATAGGGAATAGGGTGCCTTTTGAGACGCACTCAACTTCTAGCCTGAGACTTAACGAGCCCCTGTGAATAACTCTCAAAGCCCTCCCCAACACATACTGTAATACAATGTCCTTTCCTTCAGTCATGTTATGCACATTTGATAATCACATAACCATGAGTGTCCTTATTTGAACTTATATTCAAATCTACTTACTGTACAGTACAATCTGAAATAATTAATGCAATGTTGTGTTCAGAATGTTTCAGGCATTATCAGAAACAGCGAATGAAAATCACAAGAAAATTTGGCCAACAAATGTGACTCGTTTCAAGAAACTAGGCATCTGTCGCAAGTCACTACTTCACAGGAGAGGCATTTGAACTTAAACATAATTTGTTGGAGAATTGCCTTCTTGAACATGTGAACTTTTATGTGCCTTAATAAAAAACTAGTATGCCATCTGTAAATACGAATAATATTTTTAAATTACGAGCCTAGTTGGTTTGTCCACAGAAAAAGCCAGAAACCTTCCTGCTAGCCATGATTGGCTGAGATAATGGATAGGCTGGAAATGCTGAGAGATGAGTTAGGATTGGTCTGCCATGTAGCATGCTTCGGTCTATAACATGAGCTGCTCCATATGTGTAGGTAATCCTTTATACCGTGTTTGTTTTTCAAGATATCTTGAAGAACTGCAAAGGTATTGCTAATGCTCTCCACTTTCTGGAGGACAATCGTGCCATGTTGACTGTCTCTGACTATGAACATTTATCAGACGATGAGGAAATCCCTGAGTTAGGTAAAAACATTTTCATTGAACCAGACATTTTAGAGTCTTCTGAAACGACGATCAACAGTGTTATTGTCATGGAGGAAGTTGACAGTGTTTTGAAATCAGTGGAATGCCCGGAGGAAGGAGAGTATGATAGCTAAGGAGATGGTGAAAATGCTGGCATTTGATTGCAAGTATGCAGAGGGAGTCAAAAAGGGGAGTTGTATAAAACACCTGTTTTACATTTTCAAACTAACTGTTACATATTCAAACTAAGGGCAACCATGATATCCGTGATTTAGAAGGAGAAGCGTTCATCCATGTAAGAGAGTCTAGCTAGCTTTATTTTCAGATATTATACATTTTTGCAAGTTATAGTGTACTGTTAGCCAGCTAGCTAAAATTAGCTGGCTGGCTTGCTAGCTAATGTTACATGTATGACCTGTGTCGTTGTCACGCCCTGGCTTTAGCCATATTCTGTGGGTACTTGGTGGGAAGAAAACCGTTACAGAACAACCCACCACAACAGGACCAAGCAGCGTGGTAACGGGCAGGAGCAGAAGAGGCAGCGATGTCAGGAATTCTGGACATGGGAGCAGAATCTGGACTATACAACTTGGGAAGAGATAGACAGGTGGACGGTCGACCCAGGGAGAGTGCCGGAGCCCGCCTGGGATTCGCTGGAGCAGTGCGAGGAGGGTTACAGGAGAATGGAGTTGGAGAAACGAGCACGGCGGTGCGGTAGGAAGCCCGAGAGTCAGCCCAAAAAATGTATTGGGTGGGGGCACACAGGGAGTATGGCGAAGCCGCCATTCAGCCAGGAGCTGCCAGAGCCGTCAACCAGCCTGAGCTATCTCTCAGCCTCTCAGTCCTGGGCTGCCTCTCAGTCCTGGGCTGCCCCTCAGCCCTGGGCTGCCCCTCAGCCCTGGGCTGCCCCTCAGTCCGGAGCTGCCCCTCAGTCCGGAGCTGCCCCTCAGTCCGGAGCTGCCCCTCAGTCCGGAGGAGTTTGTTTAGTGGAGTGGGGCCCTTTAGTAGGGTTGCCAATCCTAGGTCGGCGGAGAGGGTCGCCGTTCCTAGGAAGAGACTAAAGCGGACAAAGACTATGGTGGAGTGAATATGGTGGAGTGGGGTCCATGTCCCGCGCCAGAGCCGCCACTGTGGACAGACGCCCACCCAGACCCTTCCCTATGGATTTAGGTGTGCGGCCGGGAGACCGCACCTTTGGGGAGGGTACTGTCACACCCTGGCCTTAGTTATCTTTGTTTTCTTTATCATTTTGGTTAGGTCAGGGTGTAACATGAGGGATTTATGTGTTTTTTCTGGTCTAGGTTTTTTGTATGTTTATGGGGCTGTTTCCTTTCTAGGTAGTTTGTATGTCTATGGTTGCCTAGATTGGTTCTCAATTAGAGGCAGCTGTCTATCGTTGTCTCTGATTGGGAACCATATTTAGGCAGCCATATTCTGTGGGTACTTGGTGGGTGGTTGTCTTCTGTCTTTGTGTCATTGCACCAGATAGGACTGTTTTGGTTTTCACATTTATTGTTTTGTATTTTGTAGTGTTCTCGTTCATCGTCTATATTAAAGATGTTGAACACTAACCACACTGCATTTTGGTCCTCCTCTCCTTCAACGGAAGAAATCCGTTACAGTAGTAATATTATTTGTCTCTCAAAAAGCCATTTGCATTGCTAGTTAAAGCCTAATGTTAGCTAGCGAGCTAACATTGAATCTAGTTGGTTACCTTTAGCTACCTGCAGATTAATGCATGGTGGCTAGCTATGACAATCCGTTTGTATTGCTAGTAGTATATGGTTTGGGATTATTGCCGCATTCAAAACAATTGGTAACTCGGAACTGACTTCCGACTTCAGTGCGTTCAAGACAACTGGGAATTCTAAAGAAAACAAGCTCCGACTGAGAAAATATTTTTGAATGGTCATCCAACTTGGAATTCCAACTTTGACAAAATGTAATTTTCATAGCCAGAATCAAAGTGAATGATGACACCAATGGTTAACTATACAAAACCAAAATGGCTGCCCGGTAACGTAACAGGTGGAAATCCAGGCAGACTGTTTGTACAGGTGTACTGTAGACCTTACAGTGAAGTGCTTACTTACAGGCCCTAACTGTAACGGCCGTTGGTGGTGGAAGAAGAGGAGGACCAAGGTGCAGCGTGGTATGTGTCCATATTTATTCAATGAACACGGAAATAACAAAAATAACGAGAACGACCGAAAACAGTTCTGGCTGGTGTAGACACACAACAGAAAACAATCACCCACCAAACACAATAGAAAATAGGCTCCCTAAATATGGTTCTCTATCAGGGACAACGATTGACAGCTACCTCTGATTGAGAACCATACCAGGCCAAACACAGAAATAGCAAATCATAGAAAAACTAACATAGACTTAACAAAAAACTAAGGTCAGAACGTGACACTAACCAACAGTGCAATTTTTAAGTAAAAAATAGGTATTAGGTTAACAATAGATAAGTAAAGAAATAAAAACAACAGTAAAAAGTAACAGTAGCGAGGCTATATACAGTAGCGAGGCTATATACAGGCACCGGTTAGTCTGGCTAATTGAGGTAGTATGTACATGTAGGTATAGTTAAAGTGACTTGTATATATGATAAACAGAGAGTAGCAGTAGAGTAAGAGAGGGGTTGGCGGGTGGCGGGACACAATGCAGATAGTCTGGGTAGCCAAGGTGCGGGGGCATCGGTTAGTCGGGCTAATTGAGGTAGTATGTACATGAATGTATAGTTAAAGTGACTGTGCATATATGATAACAGAGAGTAGCAGCGTAAAAGAGGGGTTGGGGGGGCAATGCAAATAGTTCCGGTAGCCATTTGATTACTTGGTCAGGAGTCTTATGGCTTGGGGGTTAAAGCTGTTGAGAAGCCTTTTGGTCCTAGACCAAAAGAGAGTGACAGAGAGAGACGGAGAGAGAGAGAGACAGAGAGGGATAACAGAGGAACAATCTCCCCATCATCCATCTGAATAGAAACTATATTAACCATGCACAATGTCCCTCCTAAGGGTATTGATCACAGTGGTGGCCAAGAACCAAACCAGCCCAGATTTACTGCAGAGCCTGCATCTTTCTCCCACTGTAACGCAGCAAGCTTTTTATTTGGACTCAGCGATAGACTGGCCTCATAATTTCCCACCTGGACAGTACAATGTTGGCTGTTGAGCTGTCACCATCCCGGCTTTGGCCCACTTTCCTGACTCATGGCATGTCGTTTACTTAATTGGAATGATTTTAATTTGAGCTAACTGTGAGAGGGATGCCAGGGTTGGAATTAGAAGCTGTTGGAGAGGGGGTTTCTGGGTAATGCTGCAGTAGCCAATGACAGTAGACCAACAGCTGGGCAGCTGTGTGAAGTCAAATGGCAATGGCATAAATACAACAAATGTGAGTTGTGTTTATATTCAGTAAATAAGCTGCATGGTCCTGTTAGAGCTCTAGGTGCTTATTCCCAGCTGCAAAATAATACAATTCATTTTAAACAATGATTTTTGCAATATTTACATCCTGCATAATATGCATGTATAATCAAGATGTAACTAGACCCACTTTCCACTGTGATCAGAGCAGCAACCCCACAGGGAGAAGGTACATAGCGTGAAGGGAATGAAAACAATGTTGATATGGTCACAACGAATTCGCTGCAGTCCACTGAGATATTTACCTACTGTAGCTATGCAGTTCACAGAAAGAAAAAAACAACTCTACGTGATAGACTGAACACACACGCCCCATGCACGCATGCACATACACATTCTCTCTCTACGGTTTCTTTATCTCCTTCTCTCTCTCCTTCTGTGTCCATTTAATCTGTTCAGGCTGTTTGTGGTGTATTTCATGGTTTAAATCTCTGCATACTTTCAGCCTGGCCCACATCCATCCCAATATGGCTCTGGCTGGGTGCTGTTCCTTAATCTGTGACCAGGGGAGGGGAGTGGGAAGACCGATTACCATCTCCTTCCTCCAAAGCTGGGAGCTTTTCCAGAGCATGGAAGTTTGTGTGTATTGTGTATGTATGTGTGTGTGTGTGTCTGCATCTGTGTAGATGTGTGTAGAAGGTACCAGTACATTTGCTGCCTCCTCGGGCCAGCAGCCAAGCGGTCGCCTCTCCACAGGGCTGACAGCTCCATAGATTAAATGCCTTGTGGGAGGGGAGGAGAGTTACAAACAGCCCTGTAATATTCCCTCCCTTTGACCCAACTACACAGTTTGGCTATACACAGCACAGACACTACCCTCCTGGAGGCTGTGTGTGTGTGTTTGTGTTTGTGTAAAACAACGTGCCAGCTTTGCAAATGACTCCACAATGCACAGAACCAGATGCCCCCTTTGTCATTTTCTCTCTTTCCCAGTTTTTTGGTGGAAGTTTGAATGTAATACTGATATTACAATATATAATATTCTTAGGTTGAAGCAGAGGTTTATTAACACAGGCATCACCCTATTGAGGTAGGTCTTCACAAATGTGAAAATAATGTTGTCCTTTTCTATTTATATGACATTTTAACAGACACTTTTATCCAAGTTTTTTTAGAGGGAGTAGGGTAGTCTATCTATCTGGTTCTTATGGAAATAAATAAAGAGATGGATTGAGGGGCTTGAAGGACAGCGAAGGACAACAGACCCACTTGGGTTGTAAGGCTGCCCTTCTCTATCGTCAGTTGCCCTCTCCTCTCTCCACACAAACCATGCAGGGCGACCTGGTCACCTCCCCTCTGGAGTCCCCTTGGGTCTCACCTCCGTGAGAGGGAAGGGACTATTATCCCTCAAGAGAGGCCTGTACGTTTGTGTGTGTGCTAGTGTGTGTGCGTGTGCGTGTTTGTACGTGTGTGTGTTTGTGCGTGTGCGTGCGCGTGTGTGCGTGTGCATGCGTGTGTGTGTGTGTGCGTGCGCGCGTGTGCGTGAAGCACAGAGCTGGAGGCCCATCTGTCACTCTCTCTCTGCTTCTCTCTCACTGTTTCTCTCTCTCTTTCTGTCTCTGTCTCCCTTCACTCACTATAAGTGCTCTGCTGTCACACCTGCAAAAAAAATACATACAGTACATACAGATGAAGTCGGAAGTTTACATACACTTAAGTTGGAGTCATTAAAACTCGTTTTTCAACCACTCCACAAATTTCTTGTTAACAAACTATAGTTTTGGCAAGTCGGTTAGGACATCTACTGTCACCCGCTGACCTTAAAGATCCTTATTTATTCTCTATGTTTGGTTAGGTCAGGGTGTGACTCGG